>NW_007931098.1:0-14285 GCF_000001215.4 Drosophila melanogaster | reverse complement strand
CCAGGAGATCCGGCTCGAAGGACCAAAATGTTGGGGTGATGGGGGGTGCTGGTCCTGGAAAATTCCTAGTTTGCTGAAAAAAAAGAGCACTCGAAAAAACACTCGAAGACTTGTAGAATTAGCGCGGGCGCGACCGGCGTATGCTTTATTGTTCGAGGTAGTTTTACACACTAAAGCTTATTCTAATGCGTTGGGTTCTCCCAAGCGCAGCGGAGACTCCTCGGAGACTCTGTGGTGAAGAGCGGGAGAGCGTAAGAGGGAGTGGAGAACGTAAGAGGGAGCGGAGAGCGGGTGACAGTCCAAACCCCGTAACTCGAACAAACTGAAACTCACTCAACTTTTCACTCCTCGGCAAAAGATCGATCTCCCGGCGCAGATGAGCTGAAACGAAAGTGTGGCATTTTCTACCAATGCTTGGAGAAGGTATAATTTAATTACACGTCTGACTTCTTGCTCGAAAATACTAAGGAGCACTCTCAGAAAAAGAACTCTTCTTACAACAAAAAAAAAATGTTTAACTTAGATTAGCTTACGTACTATATAAAAATTTTAAGTACTAATGAGAATCCAATTTAAATGCAAGAGAAAAGTTAAAAACGACATGACTGAGTCGCTTACTCGAGTTCAAATACTTTTAACAGCTTATTGTTAACCCTAAAATACATCACGAAAACTTAACTTCTTACATTCTACTCTCAAAAATAGCGGTTCGGGAATTAATACATCCGAGTACAAGTTAGGTTAAATATTTAGCGGGTTCTTTTGTTTTTTCGCTCAAATTTGGAATTTAGATAAATTTAAAATCGCTTTACTTGTATTCAATGTCCATTTCGGACTATCAATCACTTTATAACTGTCCGCAAACTTAACCTCAATTTGGCACTATTTAATTGTTGTTTTTTCCTCTTCTTATTATTTTAAATGACCCCTCCTGTGGGTCCCGGCTTATTGCCTATTGTGATCCTGCTGCTACGGCTGGTCCTTCGCTGTTCCTCGCTGGAAAGGCGCTCCACTTCACGGCCTGACTTAGTTTTCGTCTCTCCTTCGGCCCCGTTGAACCGTGGGGTCACGACAGTGATGCGGCTACGTAACAGCGGCCAAGCGAAGACCCTCCTGCCTTCAATTTCAGCTTGGATAATATTTACTGCATCAAACTACAGTTCACATTTTTCTGAAGTCTACTGACCTGTGATTGCCCCAGTCGAACCTTGGGGTCTGGCGACAAGGCGGTGGCGAGATGGCTGCGCCAAACGACGATCTTTTTGGCTTAAAAAAATTTTTTTGTTGCCGGGAAACTCGCGATGGACCTGTGCTAGAACTGTCCTTATTGTTAACCCTAAAATACATCATGAAAACTTAACTTCTTACTCTCTACGCTCAAAAATGGCGGTTCGGGAATTAATACATTCGAGTACAAGTTAGGACAGATATTTAGCGGTTTATTTTTCCGCACAAATTTAGAATTTAGATCAATTTAAACTCGATTTAATTTAATTTTTTTATGTCCATTTTGGACTACCAATCGCGCTATAATTCTCCGTAAGATTAACCTCAATTTGGGCACTACTTAGTTGTTGTTTCTTTTATTAATATAAATAACCCTCTTGTGGGTCCCGGCTTATTCCCGGTTGTGATCCTGTTACTGCGGCTGGTCCTTCTCTGCCCCTCTCTGGAAAGGCGCTCTACTTCACGGCCTGACTTAGTTTTCGTCTCTCCTTCTGCCCGCCGGCGGCGGACCCGTCGAACCGTGGGGTCACGACAATGATGCGGATAAGTAGAAGCTGACCCTTATGCCTTTAATTTCAGCTACGAGAATATTCACCGCATTAAATCGCAGTTCACTTTTCACATATTTTTTCTGAAGTTTACTGACCTGTATTCGCCCTAGTCAAAACTTGGGGTCTGCGACAAGGCGACGGTGCAATGGCTGACTTTACATTGGTGTGACCAAGCTGACTGCAAGCTCACTATCGATTATTCATCCTATTGTCCTAAATGTCTTAGGTAGGGTAGGGCAATACGCGAACACGATTCCACCTGTGTTTCGCAGGCGACAAAATTCTCAAATTTCTTCTCCTGTTCTGGAACTGTCCTTTTCCGAAGGTATTAATTTCCTTCCTCCGATTTTGTATTATGTTGTTGTTGTAAGCACGCCCAATTTCTTGGTCTTATTCATTATTGTATGTGACGAAAAGATATCTGTACAACCAAGACCACCTCACCCAACGCCATGAGCTAGAGCCGGTCTCTAAAGCGTGCACCCGCAAGTACAGGTACTCTAGTATTTCATCACTTCAATTCGTTACACGTTACAGTTTAGTTAAGAATAATAATAAAGTTGCGCCCAACTTGTGCGGCCTTAGTAAATTTTTAATTCATTAAGACTCGCGAATTAATATCTTCAATCATTTTCTTTAAATTTTCCGTTTCAGTCTCATACTTCCAAAATTTTTGTGTTTAGAATTAGTTGTGGAGTATACGTCAAGTCAAACTAGTATTGCTGACTGGCCATAACTAAGACTTATCCCAAAAATTTTCCTAAGTGTAGCAAAAGGAAATGTGGATTTTGCTGAGGAAAACAGAGTAACAGTAACTCCGGTTTGGTTTCTGTCCCGGTTTGATCTACACTTCCTTGAGCTAACTAAACGCTATTCTGGAAAAAAAAATCATTAACGTGACAGGTCGGAAAATCTTGGTATTACTCGAGAGAAATGCCAGATCCTCACATAGTTGACTTTCTAGTTGATTTTCTTCCTTTTTACCATTCGTCTTAAATAAGATAAAGTTTCCCCTAGATTGGAATATTCGTGCAGAGGAAGAGCGCACGATCCAAGACTTCACTTATACACCTACTGGTTGTTTGGAAATTTAGTTTAATAAATGGAATATCTTCTTTAAAGGAAACCTCTTCTACGCCTTCGTGAGAATTTTGAGCTTAAATAATACATAGCCCTACGAAAGGAGAACATCAAGCCAAGAGTTCAGTTTTATTATCTTTTATCGCACCTTATCATTAATATTTTTACATACATAATTTTATCTTAATTTTTGCTCTCTATTTTGGAACCTGAAATTTTTCTCAAGTATGATGGGTCTAGACCGATCACCAACTAGGAAATCTCCTAGTGTCTCAAACTCTGTTTGTACATTATGTGCAGCCGAGATCAGCACACCAGATTTGTACGTGACAACCTGTCACCATGAATTTCACAGGGAATGCATTGGGAATAAAAAAAGTGAGATCTGTCCAATGTGTAAACTAACCTGTAGACCTCCAGCCGAACCAACCGAAAGGGTAGGGAGAGAAACTCGTAGTAAAACTAAAAATCTTCCACCCGCAACTGTAGACGGGGGCCCTTTAACATCAGCTCGCGGTGCTAACACCAATGAAGCTAGTTCAAGCGCTGTAAGTGATAATGCGGTAGCTTTGTTAGCCATGGAGCGTAGGCTTCTAGCAACGTTATCAGAGAAGATGACGGACTTAGTACAAAACGCTATCACCACAAGTATGCAGCGAATAATGTCCGCTCCGAGTCCGGCAGTAGTCGTTACAGCCAGTGAAATGTCCGCTGACCAACCGAGTGCCTATGAGAGGCAGTATTTAACAACGCCAAATCCTGTTCCCTCTCCACGAAGCGCGTCTTCCGATTTGTTTGATAGGCCGGATAAAGTCGTCCACATACTAAATGGTTGGAAAATAAAATATTCCGGTGTAGGAGTGTCAGTGGACAACTTTATATACAGAGTCGAGGCACTTACAAGGCCGACGTTGAATGGAAATTTCAACTTGTTATGTAGGAACATAAGTGTCTTGTTTGAAGGCAAGGCTAATGACTTCTTTTGGCGCTATCATAAAGCCAACGGTGAGATTCTGTGGGATAGGTTTTGTACAGCCCTACGACTGCAATTTCGACAGAGTCGAGACGATGGTGACTTAGAAGAGTTTATTAGGAATACTAAATAAACAAAATGAAACTTTTGATAGTTTCTACGACACAGTATCCGAGTTAGTCGACAAGCTAGAGCAGCCTTGGACAGCCAGCAAACTTGTCCGCGTGCTAAGAGGTAACCTTCGTCCCGAGATTCGCCACGAAATTTTGAACTTAGACGTTAGAACGGTGTCGGCGTTGAGAGAAATTTGTAAGCGACGGGAGGCATTCCTGGCAGACGTCAGAAGATGTAGTGGCTACGCGAAAAATACACCTTTTAAACGTGAGGGATTGAAGATGAGGTGAGGTCAACATACGGTAGTGAGAACGACATTGAAGCTTTTTCTCTAGTGTGTTGGAATTGCCGAGTCGAAGGACACCGATATCAAGAATGTCTAGCCGAAAGACGGGGTTTTTGTTACGGGTGTGGTGCAGCAAACACCTATAAACCAAGTTGCAAAAAGTGCTCAAAAAACTTCAAGGTCGGCATGTCGAATTTGCCAGTCAAACCGAAGACTTCGAATGCCGCACGAAATCAAGCAACAATGACCGATCAGTAGAGAACACCGATAACAGTGTGGGTTTACCCCTCCCTGACGTACCAATTAAACCTGCTTATACACTGCTTCACAGCAAAATTTCGGAGTTACGGAATGTCCGCATTCCAGATCTCAGAAAATCTCATGCAATTCTTAAACGGAAATCTCGCAGTTCTCGACGCTTGAAATTGTTTTGGAAGAACGTCAAAAAGTGTAAAGCCAGTTTGGAGTACATTAGTTCTATCCCGACAGGACCTCAAGACCCTCGACCGTTCTTACCGATTCGCTTATTGAATCGCCTCGTTTATGGATTGTTGGATTCAGGCGCGTCGATTAGTTGTATTGGAGGAGGGTTAGTACAAGCTGCGATGGAAAGCGAGAAGTTCAAGTCGTTAAGAGGAGAAGCTACGACGGCAGATAGTAATTCTCAACGTATAGTAGGACTGCTGAAAATAGACGTGGAGTACGGTGACAGGAAAAAACTTTTGAAATTATATGTCGTGCCATCGCTGAAGCAGGATCTCTATTTGGGAATTGACTTTTGGAAATTATATGACCTTCTCCCCACTAATTTGAAAATAGCCGAAATATTTTCGCCTGAGCCCAACATACAAACGGTAGTGGATCAGCACGAATTATGCGAAGTTGACAAGGCTAAGTTGGCGAATGTAATCAACTGTTTTCCCTCATTTAGTCAGGAAGGATTAGGTAAGACTAATTTGGTCTCTCACTCGATTGATGTGGGAACAGCTAGGCCTGTGAAGCAAGGAAAGCAGAGTAACATTAACTCCGGTTTGGTCTACTTTGATCTACTTCCTTGAGCTAACTAAACGCTATTCTGAGAAAAAAGATCATTAACATAACAAGACGGAAAATCTTGGCATTACTCAAGAGAAATGCAAGATCCTCATCTAGTTGACGATTTTCTTCCTTTTTTACCATTCGTCTTAAATAAGATAGAGTTTCCTCTAGGTGGGAATATTCGTGCAGAGGAAGAGCGCACGATCCAAGACTTCACTAATACACCAACTGGTTGTTTTGAAATTTAGTCTTACAAATGGAACATCTTTTTTTAAGGAAACACGTTCTACGCCTTCGTGAGAATTTTGAGCTAAAATAATAGACAGCCCTACGAAAGAAGAACATCAAGCCAAGAGTTCAGTTTTTATTACCTTTTTCGCACCTTATCGTTGATATGTTTATGTCGGAGCACAATTATTATTTTCCATTTCGCGCAGCGAGTTTCGAACGCAGCGAAGATCTACACACAATTAATTTGTGTCCCTCACTTCTTCTCCGTGCTATCCTTCGAACCACACTCGGCGACAGCGACCAGACGCTGCCGCCGCGCTGTAACGGGAGATGCCAAAGCTACAAAAATACAGCCGACCAATAGCAACGCAGTATGCAATAATGTAATATGACGAAATACCAATGATTTCCCGAAATGATGAAATTCTGGAATATTCTAACACATAATACAATATGATGAAATTATTATTCTTGTGAAATATTCTAGCACATCCACCAGCTTACAAAAGTATGCGCCGACACGGCCATCCTGACCTTTACACGTCCTCGTGAAATATTACCAATATGATTCGTTCTCTATAATTTTATTGTAAAACTATTTTTACATCATTTTAAAACAAATATTAGCCAATTGACAAATCAAATTTCCAAATTTAAATTTCCAATAAAAATTTCTTTTCTTTAAAATAATTTATTTTCTTCTTATTCATATGTAATGCGCAACACGCCATGATCAAGACATTTGCCTTGCACTTGTGCTTACATTATACTTAAAAATTTCATTATTAGCCCTTCAGGCATCCATACTGTCTCTTTCAACAGCTTCAACAATTTCGCTACTGTCTCTTTCAACAGCTTCAACAATTTCGCTACTGTCTCTTTAAACAGCTTCAACAATTTCGCTACTGTCTCTTTCAACAGCTTCAACAATTTCGCTACTGTCTCTTTCAACAGCTTCGTTACAATTTTCAAATTCTGCTGGTACTTGCCAATTTGGCATTTTCCTTATGTCATCGTGAGCATATTTATATTTTTTATTATATGTCAGTGACCTGAGCATATACCTGTCTCCGTCTTACAATTCAGTTATTTGAAAAGGCCCTCTGAACTTCGGGCTTAATTTTGTTTGTTGCCTCTCTTCATTCCTTAACAATACAAAATCTCCGACTTGACATCTATCAACTTTAGCTTTTTTTTTATCAAATTGCGCCTTGTTATATGCTGCTGCAGCTGAAATACTCTGAACTGCACATGCTCTTACTTCTTCTAGATAAACCTCATCCACCTCATCGCAAGGTGGAACCAACCCCAACGGCCGAGCAACTTTGCCAATAAACAATTCTAAAGGGCTTGCCTTCGTCACTCGACTAATTGTACAGTTTAATGCTAACTGAACCTCACCTAATGCGTCTTGCCAAGAGCGACTGCTAGTCTCGACTGCGGTTAGTAAGTTTTTTAAGGTGCTCATAATGCGTTCTACTTGACCACTTGCTCTACTTGCACCAGTCGCAATCAATTGCAAATTTATTTTCTGTTGCTCACAGAAATCACTAAATCTACTGCTGGCAAAACACCTACCCTGATCTGCAATAATGCGATTTGGTACTCCAAACAGAGATATATCCGACGTCACTGCACTTACGCAATTCTCTGCGTCAATTTTATGCGTGTGAGTTAAATAAACAAATTTAGTAAAGGCATCCACTTGAACGATGATATACTCTATCTGATCATACTTGCTGCTTAACTTTCCAGTTATGTCGATGTGAACAGTGTGCCAAGGGATATTTACTTTTGGTATTGGATGAAGGCTAGCTTGAATTTTGCCCGAGGAGGTCTTTGACATTTTACACGTAATGCAGTTTTCAACGAATTTTCGAATATATTTAGAAATATATATTTAGACATGTTATCGAACCAGTAATAGTCATAGGCCTTGTCTAACGTCTTCTCCCATCCCAAGTGCATGATTGACTCATGAATTTGGTTTATAACAGACCATCTAAATACCTTGGGAACAATTGATAACGATCGAGTTCTACCATTTCGCTGAATATAATATTCCTCCTCTTAACTCATAAGTTTTTGCAACGTCCTCAGCCAGGGAATTGTCTTTCAATTTATTTACAATATTTACTATTTCGAGATCTTGACGCTGTTCAGCCAAAAGCCAATTACTTGATATTTCAGCCAAATTAATTCGTTTTTCAAGAACTTTTGGAGTTGTAGTACTCAAATCAGCTGAAGGCACATTTCTTGAAAAGAAGTCAACATGCGCCATTCGTTTGCCTTCCCTATATTGTAAATCAAATGTAAATGATTGTAAATAAGACCACCATCTCTGTACTCTAGGAGATAGGTCTTGTTTTGTCAGTGAAGACAACAAAGTTTCTACCCAGTAAATAATAGCGAAAATGTTTCATTGCTAAAACAGCAGCAAGAGTCTCCAGTTCATATGAGTGGTCATGATATAAGTGGCCATGTCCAGACATGAAAAATATTTCGCTCCATGAAGTCTCGCTATTTGGTCTGATATAAGGGGCAAGGGGTATCTTTCTGATACCGTATTAGAATTTAATTCTCTATAATCAACACACAAACGATGAGAGCCGTCCTTTTTGTTGACTAACTAACTAATTATTACGTTACTAAGTATCTGCAATGTGCTACAAATACTACCATTGCCAATACCTTTCAACATTACTACATTGTTAATTCTTTTACCAACTAATTTGCCACTTAGTTTTTGTTTAATTAAAGAACATTCCGCTCCAGAGTCAAACGTTGTTGAAAATGTCTCGCCTTGATGAATCATCTCTCCCTTGGGTTCGACAACCTCGCATAGTTCCAACCTCTTCACTTGATGGGTGCCTTTGTGCTTTTTGGGCTTGCTGCAGTGTGTTGAAATATGACCGCGCTCGCCACAATTAAAACAAGTCACATCCGATTTTTGACGGTTACCAAAAGGGTTCCTGTCGTTGCTGTCCTTGGCATTAGTCGAAAATTGCTGCTGCTGTTTAGCTCTACATTTGATCATCTTGTGACCGAGTTTTCCATAGAAATGGCATTTCATTGTTGAAAGTCGCTGGCGCTTTATGTCAGCTGGAGGCATTTCTTCTTGCGGAGTTTTCTTTCGTAATAAGCGAAGTCATCATGCGACTAGCATAATTGGAGAGACATTCGCCGTCAGTTGGACAACCTGCTAGCATTGCTAAAAACATAGCCGCTGGAGTTTCCACACTAGCAAAACGTTGCACGAAAAGTTCCTTAAACTCGGCCCAAGTTATTCCCGGATAGCATATTTGAGCAAACCACTGCGACACTTCCATCGCTACACTTAAAGCCATAACTAACGCGCTGCCTTTTATAGTTGATTCAGCCAAAATAATATTTGCCGTAGAGCCCCACGCCGTTGCGTCTGCGCCATCAAGGTCCGCGTTAAATTTAGGTAACACCACAGTATTTTTGTTTGTTGTTTCGGATGCCGTTGATTGTATTGCTTTAACAAGTTCGATCAAGTTTTTATTTTGCATTTCCATTAAAACGCGCCACGGCCCATCTATGGTGTTAGGAAGCAAGCCAGATCCCACTTCTGATGTCGGAGCACAATTATTATTTTTCATTTCGCGCAGCGAGTTTCAAACGCACCGAAGATCTACACACAATTAATTTGTGTCCCTCACTTCTTCTCCGTGCTATCCTTCGAACCACACTCGGCGACAGCGACCACACGCTGCCGCCGCGCTGTAACGGGAGATGCCAAAGCTACAAAAATACAGCCGACCAATAGCAACGCAGTATGCAATAATGTAATATGACGAAATACCAATGATTTCCCGAAATGATGAAATTACTGTACTTCTGGAATATTCTAACACATAATACAATATGATGAAATTATTATTCTTGTGAAATATTCTAGCACATCCACCAGCTTACAAAAGTATGCGCCGACATTTACATATAATTTTATTCTATTTTTGCTCGCTATTTTTGAACCTGACATTTTTCTCAAGTATGATGGGTCTAGACCGATCACCAACTAGGAAATCTCCTAGTGTCTCATACTCTGTTTGCACATTATGTGCAGCCGAGATCAGCACACCAGACTTGTACGTGACAACCTGTCACCAGGAATTTCACAGGGAATGCATTGGGAATCATTTTAAAAAAGTGAGATCTGTCGAATGTGTAAACTAACCTGTAGGCCTTCAGTCGGTCTCAGCCTAGGGTGCCTATGAGTACCCTAGTCTGAGTGTAGCGGGGGGGGCTTTGTAGAGGCGACTGAAGCAGTGGGTAATAAAGTCTCGACGAATAATCGATAGTGGGCTTGCGGTCAGCTGCGACACACCAATGTAAGGTCATACCAGATGCAGTATAAAGTAGTTGGAATATACCAGACGGGATGCAACCCTTATAAACTGCACCCGATATGTTTGGGATAATTCGGTTATCGGGAAAAAAGTGTGGTTCAGCTGATCGTGATTTCCGCCGATGGCCTACACCTCGGCATATGTTTCCTGTTTGCTTTCTTTCGAATTTAGAACAGTCTGTTGGGTCATGCAGCCGCCAAAACTGTGCAGTAGACTAATCTCATACTCTTTAATATTGTAAGCCGAAGTAGTCAGTGGTAGAAGTTACGATGCCCATAGTGCAAACCGCTGTTCTCGCACGCATTTATCTGTACGGCGCTCATTCCTTGTTCTTTTTGTTATCTACCTACGTTAAGCTTGGGCGCTGCATTTCGGCTGTCTGTCCCGCCAATTGCCACTTCTTCGTTTTTCGGAAAAGACTAAACGTGTGCATTCGATATAGCTCTTTGTCGTAACATTATCGTAAAATAAACCAACTTTCTTCGGCTATTTATTATTCTTATTAAATTCTGGCTCTCAACTGCACTTGGTCACCTCTCGGTTTGCACATCAACTGCAACTTAAGAGGTCGAGGTCGTCCGGCTCCGTCACTGGAATCGGGGATTCCAATTTCGCGACTGATGGATTCTCGATAAGAATTGCGATACGGTCTGTTACTTCGGATTTCTCGACGAGCATAACAGCAGTTATCGCTCCCAATATCACGGATCGCCAGCCAAGTTTTAATGTGGACATTGGGGACTGGAAGATTCCAGAAAACCTGCAGCTCGCCGACCCGGAATTTTATAAAGCTCAGCGTGTTGACCTGTTAATAGGAGCTAGCCTGTTTTATGAGCTGCTGTGCGTAGGTCAGATGAAGTTGTTGCCAGGACTGCCCCTGCTCCAAAAATCTCGTCTGGGCTGGGTTGTGGCCGGAAGGCTGCGCGCGCCCTTTCGGTAGCGCCTTAATAGCTTCACGCGTTCCTTCCTCAGCCAGCAAGGAAAACAGCATTGATGTTGAACTTGATTCACTTCTGCATCGCTTTTGGGAGGTAGAAAATTTTTCCCGGCCGAATAGTTCAAGCCACTAAGGAGGAGCTAGATTGCGAGGCCCACTTTGTTAAAAATTACACCCGACTGCCAGCTGGCGATTACTCGGTACGGTTGCCGCTAAAACTCCATTTGGACTCTTTAGGAGATTCCTATCCTCAGGCTTTGCGGAGATTCTTGTCGCTGGAAAGGAAGCTTACAAAGCACCCTGGCTTAAGGGTTAAATATGCGGCGTTCATGAAGGAATATCGTTATCTGAGACATATGTCGCCTGTGCCTGCCTCCGAGGTCAGCTCGTGCCGATATTTTTTACCACATCACTGCGTCATGAAGGAGGATAGCACTACAACCAAGCCTCGCGTTGTCTTTGACGGATCAGCTGCCACTTCCACTGGTTACTCGCTTAACGATGTGTTAATGGCTGGCGCGGTCATCCAGCCCAAGCTATTTCACATCCTAATTCGATTTCGCTCACACCCAGTTGCCGTTACAGGAGACATATGTAAAATGTACCGATGTGTAAGGGTCTCGCAAGAAGATAGCTATTTGCAGTGCATTGTATGGAGGGACTCCCCGATCGATGACCTTCAAGTATACAAACTCGACACAGTTACCTACAGCACCAAACCAGCCTTCTTCTTGTCCGTAAGGGCTATGCAGCAGTTGTCAATCGATGAGCAGGCATCGTTTCCCATTGGATCAGAAATCCTTGGGCGCGATTTTTACGTGGATGATCTTATCTCCGGCTCAGGCACGGTAAAGGATGCTATCAGCATAATGCAGCAGACGGCTGGCATTCTTGCGAAGGGCAAGCTCAAGCTAAGCAAATGGTGCTCTAACATTCCGCTTGTGCTGGAGGGTGTGCCCGTCGAGGACAAGGAGTCATTCATGAAGTTTGAAGATGGTAGCGATTTCACCAAAACTTTAGGTCTCGCTTGGGATCCCGCCTCCGACCAGCTATTGTTTTCGTTCTCTGCCTTTCAGTCGCCATAGAGACCCTGCCGGCGCTCTGTTTTGTCTGCGATTGCTAAATCGATCCGGTAATCACAAGGTGTGAAATCTTTTTGCAGCAGCTCTCCAAGGAAAAGCTGTCCTGGGATGAAAGCCTCCCGGAAGCTCATAACACGAAATGGCTTGATATATGTCGCAATTTTGAAATAGTAAGTCATGTTAGTTTCCCTCGGTTCGTGTTTAGGGCAGAGTCTGGTCTTGAGTTGCATGGTTTTTGTGATGCAAGCATTGATGCCTATGGAGCCTGCGTTTATGTGGTTCCTAAAGGGAATCAAAGTGTTAGCCATTTGCTTTGTTCGAAGTCTCGCATAGCTCCGTCGCAGACCATAACAGTACCAAAGCTGGAGCTTTGTGGTGCGGATCTTCTGGCTAAAATCATGAGGGAAATAGTTGGCTTGAAAGTATTTAAAGGACGCTACTATTGTTGGTGCGACTCGAGATGAGCCCCCAGGTTCAACATATTTGTGGGAAATAGGGTTGCTGCCATTCAGGAGCTGACAGATGTCACGGCTTGGCGTTATGTTCCTACAGCGTTAAATCCGGCTGACATCTTATCCAGCGGATCCCTGCCGTCTGAGCTTAGCGAATCGTCACTCTGGGCGCATGGACCCGCCTATCTTACGGAGCCTGAGAGAGATTGGCCAACAGCTGTTTGTCCTGACAAACCGGTGATTGAGCTTCGTCGAAGTGTGTTCATCGCAAAGTCGCCGTACGTGGATGTAATTGCTAGCTCCAAATTTGCAAATTCTTACTCCTCACTTACGAGTGTTTGCATACATTTACAAATTTTGTAATGGAATTCGTCATCTTGGGCTCACCGTCGCACACATTCAAGAGGGTAATCATATGATGCTGCGGTTGGTGCAGCGCGCGCAGTTATGGGAGGACCTGCAGTCCCTAAAAACGCTGGGAAGAGTTTCCTCGTCTAGTCCCATATCCTCGCTCTCGCCGTTCCTGGGTCAATTTGGACTACTTAAAGTAGGCGGTCGCCTCCGGAATTCGTCATTGGACTTTGATGGCCGCCACCCGAAAATCCTTCCAAGGTCCAATCCGTTGACTCTGGCAATTATTGTAACGTGTAACGAATTGAAGTGATGAAATACTAGAGTACCTGTACTTGCGGGTGCACGCTTTAGAAGGCCGACTCTAGCTCATGGCGTTGGGTGTGGTGGTCTTGCTTGTACAGATATCTTTTCGCTTTATCCAATAATGAATAAGATCAAGAAATTGAGCGTGCTTACAACAACAGCAAAATGAAGGATCTAGTACACGAAATCGGAGGAAGCAAATTATTATCTTCGGAAGTTCTAGCACAGGAGAAGAGGTTGGAGAATTTTGTCGCCGGCGAAACACATGTGGAATCGTGTTTACGTATTGCCCTACCCTACCTAAGACCACTTTCCTTAAGAGCATGGCTCTAGTGGTCCCTTTCCGGAGAAACATCAGGCGAGTCAGTTTTTAGATTTTTAGAAATTCATATTTTTCGGTATTTAATGTTGCTTAAAAATTAATATTAATTAATTAATATTAATAAAAAATTTATAATAATGTTAATAGCTAAAAATAAGTACATACTAAAGGAAGCAAGTAATTATGCGAATACAATCTAAAGTAAGCTGAGATAATCTAGAACAAGGTTTTCCTCGATTGCGAAATCAGAAAATAAAGGCGTATGCCGTAAGAATGTTATGATTAAAGAGTTGAAGTTACTAGCTACTAAAGATATTTAAGAAAATGAACAAAGCATTTATCTAAATCTTTTATATTTTATAGTGTGAGTTTTCTTTCTAAACTTGTTTCATGAGATATTTTTTTTTTTGTTTTTTTTTGTTATACAGAATTATTAAAGAGAAAATCTTTTTTTTCTGTTTGAGAGTGGGCCGCGAGTAAATTCGACTCGATTATTCTTTTCCTTTTTTTCTCTTTTTTTTTATAATTCAATTGGCTGCTTTCGCCATTTTATTAGGATCAAGTATTTATTAGCAGTGTGTATGAGGATAGATAATACTCGGCACTCCATCAAAATATGGAAATTAAAATATTAAAATTAAAGTTTTATAACTGAAACTCACTCAACTTTTCACTCACACTAAATTCTGGCTCTCAACTGCACTTGGTCACCTCTCGGTTTGCACATCAACTGCAACTAAAGAGGTCGAGGTCGTCCGGCTCCGTCACTGGAATCGGGGATTCCAATTTCGCGACTGATGGATTCTCGATAAGAATTGCGATACGGTCTGTTACTTCGGATTTCTCGACGAGCATAACAGCAGTTATCGCTCCCAATATCACGGATCGCCAGCCAAGTTTTAATGTGGACATTGGGGACTGGAAGATTCCAGAAAACCTGCAGCTCGCCGACCCGGAATTTT
>NW_007931097.1:19753-25560 GCF_000001215.4 Drosophila melanogaster | reverse complement strand
ATGCGTCTTGCCAAGAGCGACTGCTAGTCTCGACTGCGGTTAGTAAGTTTTTTAAGGTGCTCATAATGCGTTGTACTTGACCGTTTGCTCTACTTGCGCCAGTCGCAATCAAGTGCAAATTTATTTTCTGTTGTTCACAGAAATCACTAAATCTACTGCTGGCAAAACACCTACCCTGATCTGCAATAATGCGATTTGGTACTCCAAACAGAGATATAGCCGACGTCACTGCACTTACGCAATTCTCTGCGTCAATTTTATGCGTGTGAGTTAAATAAACAAATTTAGTAAAGGCACTTGAACGATTATATACTCTTTCTGATCAGACTTTCCAGTTATGTCGATGTGAACAGTGTGCCAAGGGATATTTACTTTTGGTATTGGATGAAGGCTAGCTTGAATTTTGCCCGAGGAGGTCTTTGACATTTTACACTTAATGTAGTTTTCAACGAATTTTCGAATATATTTAGACATGTTATCGAACCAGTAATAGTCATAGGCCTTGTCTAACGTCTTCTCCCATCCCAAGTGCATGATTGACTCCTGAATTTGGTTTATAATAGACCATCTAAATACCTTGGGAACAATTGATAACGATCGAGTTCTACCATTTCGCTGAATTTTTCGATATAAATTCCTCCTCTTAACTCATAAGTTTTTGCAACGTCCTCAGCCAGGGAATTGTCTTTCAATTTATTTACAATATTTACTATTTCGAAATCTTGACGCTGTTCAGCCAAAAGCCAATTACTTGATATTTCAGCCAAATCAATTCGTTTTTTAAGAACTTTGGGAGTTGTAATACTCAAATCAGCTGAAGGCACATTTTTTGAAAAGAAGTCAACATGCGCCATTCGTTTGCCTTCCCTATATTGTAAATCAAATGTAAATGATTGTAATTAAGACCACCATCTCTGTACTCTAGGAGATAGGTCTTGTTTTGTCCTTGAGGCCTTAAGAGAGTTACAGTCAGTAAAGACAACAAAGTTTCTACCCAGTAAATAATGGCGAAAATGTTTCATTGCTAAAACAACAGCAAGAGTCTCCAGTTCATATGAGTGGTAACGTGACTCAGCCGGAGAAGCTGCCCTACTAAAATATTCAACGACATGAGACTTGTTGTTAACTTTGTGTAATAAGATGGCACCGTATCCACGAGAACTTGCATCTGTATGCAACTCGATGGGATGCTGGGTAAGAATAGAAATAACCTTTTGTCTTATTTCTTCATGCTCTGGCTTCCAAATAAATTCATTCCTTTCTGAAGTCAAAAGATATAACGGCTTCATAAAACAAGAAAATCCTTGCATAAATTGTCGAAAGAAAGACGCTAATCCTATAAATTGTCGCAAAGCAGGGACCGACTGAGGTGGTAAAGTAGCTAACGCTGCAATTTTAAGCGAATTTGGCCGGATTTCACCTACACTCACTTCGTATCCCAAATATGGAACCTTTGACTTTAAAAAAGAACATTTGTTTATATATAATGAAAATCCAGCTTTTGTGAGACAATCAAGAGTAATCTGCAACCTTTCTAAAGCTTCACTTTTCGTTGAAGCAGTCACCATTACATCGTCCATATAAACGACTATAAATTTATTTGCAAGGTCTCCGAGAGCTTGCATCACTGTACGCTGGAAAACAGATGGAGCATTTCTGAGCCCAAACGGCATTGCCAAGAATTCATATTGTCCATCTGGGGTGACAAAAGCAGTACACTCTACTGAATCTGGGTATAATGGAATTTGATAATATCCACTTGCCATATCCAGACATGAAAAATATTTCACTCTATGAAGTCTCGCTATTTGGTCTGATATAAGGGGCAAGGGGTATCTGTCTGATACCGTATTAGAATTTAATTCTCTATAATCAACACACAAACGATGAGAGGCGTCCTTTTTGTTGACTAACATAATGGGACTTTCAAAAGGTGAACAGCTTGGTTTTATTATGTTACACTCTAATAATTCATTACTTTTGTCTCGCACTAATTCCCTTTCATTTGGGCTAAGTCTATATGGTCGTCTTTGAACAGTTCTTTTTGGGTCAACTAATTTAATTTTCATTCTCCCGAGCTAACTTTGGTCAATGGAATTCCGGCAATAAAAGATTTTGAGTATTTTTCCACTAAGCTTTTTAGTTTATCTCTGTCTTCACCAACAAGACCAGTATTTAACCCAGAAAATTTCTCATCATTAGAACAATAGTTTACAGTTTTTGCTTTGACAATTTCAAATTTACCAGGATATATTATAACATTAAATTCTGGAAACAATACTTCACGACCAATAATTATGTCATTTTTCAAATATATGTCATTCAAGACATGAAACAATATTTCGATACAATGATTGTTAATTATTACGTTACTAAGTATCTGCAATGTGCTACAAATACTTCCATTGCCAATACCTTTCAACATCACTACATTGTTAATTCTTTTACCAACTAATTTGCTACTTAGCTCAAACGTCAAACGTTGTTGAAAATGTCTCGCCTTGATGAATCTTCTCTCCCTTGGGTTCGACAACCTCGCATAGTTCCAACCTTTTCACTTGATGCGTGCCTTTTATAGTTGATTCAGTCAAAATAATATTTGCCGTAGAGCACCACGCCGTTGCGTCTGCGCCATCAAGGTCCGCGTTAAATTTAGGTAACACCACAGTATTTTTGTTTGTTGTTTCGGATGCCGTTGATTGTATTGCTTTAACAAGTTCGATCAAGTTTTTATTTTGCATTTCCATTAAAACGCGCCACGGCCCATCCCACTTCTGGTGTCGGAGCACAATTATTATTCTCCATTTCGCGCAGCGAGTTTCGAACGCACCGAAGGTCTACACACAATTAACTTGTGTCACTCACTTCTTCTCCGTGCTACACTTCGAACCACACTCGGCGACAGCGACCAAACGCTGCCGCCGCGCTGTAACGGGAGATGCCAAAGCTACAAAAATACAGCCGACCAATAGCAACGCAGTATGCAATTATGTAATATGATGAAATACCAATGATTTCCCCGAACTGATTACTAGAACTATTATTCTTGTGAAATATTCTAGCACATCCACCAGCTTACAAAAGTATGCGCCGACATATGCATATATGGTTTTGTTGTATATATACATTTTTGTGATGTGGTACCAGTCCTTTATTATTTCGGCAGTGGTTTATCAGCGATTTTATATGTAAAATATTGCATTTAAAATATGTGTATGTTGTTTTGATTGTTTTTTATATACAGTTTGTCAAGAAACTGTTTACACACTTTGAAATAAGTTGAATTTTTGACTTTGAAGGTACCAGGCCCTTAATATTTCGGTAGTGGTTTATCAGCGATTGCTGCCACGCAGGTACACCACACTTTTTATATGTAAAATATTTGGCACTTTAAAGGTAAAAAGGTTAAGGGTTCTTTGCTTAATTAAACGCAATATTTTTATTCTAATAATTAAACAATGTTTATTTCACTTATAAGTCAAAAAACCAATTAAAAATATTAAATATACAAGAAAATAAACAACAAATTCCAAGTTTACACACTTCTGAGACTGTCAAGAAACTCTTTACAAAAAACCCTAAATCGAAGTTTAATCCTAAATTTTTAAATTATTGTATTAAAATTTTAAAAGTTTTAGTATGTAGTATGTTTTTTCATGAAATGGATAAGGATCTTTTCACACTCTTCGACTATTGCAGTCATAAGCTGTTGTCGGTCCACAAATTTTCAATGGGGTTCAGATCAGGACTCTGAGTGGGCGTATCGATCACCTTACCACAGTTATAAAGGAGCCAGGTGCGTACACTGTATCTTTTTGATACGGATCATTGTGCTGATAAAACCTAAAATTTGGCTTGTTGTTGCTAACTAGACAAAATTCTTTTGCAATAGCCTTCAAATTTGTTTTTAAATTTTCCAGATATTGCACGCGATGTATTGTACTTTCAATGAAGGCTAGTTTTCCCACTCCACGGCTGGAGATACGGCCCCAAACCATCAGTGACATTTTTCCAATTTTCATCGTTGGAATGATATTTTGTTTTTCTAGCGCTCTCAACGGTTTGCGCCATACATACGCATGGCCCATCATTATAAAAGAGAATAATTTTATTGTAGTTTCGTCACATAATATGATGTCATCCCAGTTCTCTTTCGGATGATCCACCATGCTCACAACGAATGAATGACTCTTTTCAATGTTGGCCTCTGATAGAAAAGGCTTTTACCTTGCAACTCTTGAAGAGTACCTATGGCGTACGATGAATTGGCACACAGCTTCGAGTGACACAATTAGGTGACATTCTTCCCTGATATCCTGAACAAGTGCTCTGACCGAGATTCGGGGGTTCGCAATCACTATTTGCATAATAGGGCGGTCTGTACAATGTTTTAAATCGCTCGGAAAAAGAGGGCAGGCTTGAACCTAAGAGTGGTAGTTTTATTAAAGAGTGGTTTTATCAAATTTAATAACTCGCTTTAAGCACGTTTGATCTGCAAAATTTCACAAGCAAAGTCAAAAATTTTTAATAGAATCGTTGTAAAAAGCTATGCAAAAGCCAAAAAGAACGGAAAAATCGAGTTCTTTCTAAGAAACAGAGCAAAACAAAGTAGGAAAACAAAAAGTGTAGTTTCTTGACAGTCTTAAAGCGTGTAAACTTGGAACAAGCTAGAAATAGAAAGCGACCCTGTCGATAAATCAAACTACACTTAAAAGTTAAAAAGATCCGTAATAGATCGAAAATTGCCGGATAGAATTTATATGTCATTGGCACGCAAAGATATCGATACTATTTATAATTTAAAACAAGCTTAAATGGAGCTAGGCCTCTATGACCCCAGTCCAGAAAATCAGCGTTCTAATAGATCAGAAGGAAACAGACGCAGGAACATGGGGAATCATAGCCTCACTTCAAAAGTTGTTAGTGACACAGTGGACAATGATGTCACACATCTCGATCCCATTTCCAACGACAACGATATAGTCAACTTCGCGATCAACAATGAGTTAAATCTAAATGTAAAGGAAATTGAATATTTAAATATAGAGACATTCAGTATAAGGAAATAGAAAATTGGAGCTTCACAAGTACTATAAAATATGTCATCCGGACTCAGCATGAGGATCCAGTATAACAAAAACCCTACAAGTAACCCCAAAGTCGTGACCAAGAAGTCAACAAACAAATTAATGAAATAGAGAAACTAAACCTAAGACACCTAAACAGATAAAATAATTTTTGGGATTATGTGGGTTCTATCGCAGGTTCATTCCTAACTTTGCCAAGATAGTTAAACCCATGAAACTAAAGAAAGGTGCTGTAATAGATATCAAATGCAAAGACTACATCAAACTATTTAAAAGACTAAAGGTTTTGATAACTTCAGATCCCATATTAATATACCCTGATTTTTCAAAGCCCTTTTCCCTAACAACTGACTCGAGTAATGTATCTATTGGTGCAGTGCTATCACAGAACCATAAGAGCGTTTCTTATGCCAGTACAACGCTGAACGAAGACAAAATCAACTAGTATATAGTAACTATAGTTTGGGCTACAAAATATTTCAGGTCATACCTATTCGGCAGGTCATTTGAAATAATGGGTGATAATAAGCCATTGGTATGGCTCAATAATATCAAAGAGCAGAGCATGAAATTACAAAGGTGGAAAATAAAACTTAATGAATTCGATTATAAAAAAAAATATAAGCGCAGACGCAACTATACATAGTGCTAATGAAGAACATTTAAATTATATATCCATAACAGAGAGACCAATCAATTTCTTCTCTAGACAAATAGAGA
>NW_007931097.1:0-11753 GCF_000001215.4 Drosophila melanogaster | reverse complement strand
CCGGAGTTCCAGCTAACCATTTCTAAACAGTTCCTAACTCATTAATTCCCCTTTTTGATCCATTTGATATCAGCTGTGACAAAATTATTTAAAAGAATTTTAATTTTTTTATGTATTCTTTTATTCTGATAAATTAATTTGGCCAATAATATAATCTATTGATTTGTTTGTAATTTTAGTCTAGTTTTCTGTGACTCATGTATTGTATACCTCCCCGTTGTTATTAACAGTTGTTGCTGAAACTGATTTAACGATTCACAGGGCTTTTGTATTTTCAAAACTTACAGCAGAATGCTGTATACTTTGATCTGAACTTGATTGTTCTATATCGCTGTAATATTATTTATTTTTATTCGAGGTAACGCGTCACCAATAAAAGCGCAATTTACTTCCCTAATGATGAGGATTTTCAGACTTTCCAGAGGGCATTTACCGAAATCATAAGTCATAACAATATCACAAAACTATTGAGATTTACCACGAAGCTAACTTATGTGGAATTTAAGGATTTAATCCTAAAGAAACATAAGGAACTTTTACATCCCGGTATAGAAAAAACCATTAATTGGTTTAAAGAAAAATTACCCGGATAGTCAAAAGCTAATTCAAAATATTATCAATGAATGTGAAATCTGTAATCCGGCAAAAACAGAACATCGAGACACAAAATTGACATATGAAACAAAACAAATATTGAATATAGGTCTACCAGGTTCGAAACAATCTAATACGTCGATAATTATAAAACTAAACATAATAGTACCCAACGATCTCCGGCAGACATTTTTCTATATGCAGGCAGCCCAGATTTTAATGTACAACAAAAGAAAATCGATAAGATCGAATATCTCAATAAGAATAGGCATGATTTTGAAGTTGATATAAAATATAGACAGGCTCCACTCGTAAAGAGTAAAATCACCAATCCATTTAAAATTTAAACATTTTGAGGAAACAAACCGCGGTATGAAAATCGTTCATTATGAATCAAAATTTAAGAAACAATAAAGGATTATTAAGAGCAAGTACGATAATTCCAGACCAAGAAGAAGAAGCGTAAAGTTCGCAACATATTTCTTATAATGCTTAGTTGCATGTCAACATCATGCAACATCAACTTGGCTCAAGACAGACACGAACGAAATTTTGATTATATCCCACAAATAGTTCAAATAGTTCCGTACCCAGATAAACATAACTATATTCTAACTAATCAAATATTCTCAGTCGATAAATTCTATATATTCAATAACCAAGTATTTCATAAAGATACAAATAAATTAATATTCTACAAATGTATTGTTGGACTTATCAAACAAGAGCAAACTCAGTGCAAATACTTTAAAACCCATAGAAATTTCCAAATAAATTATATAGAAGCAAATATACTTTTAGCACGGAATATTCTTGAAATTTGTCAACCAAGATTGTATAAACAACAAAATATTAATATCAGGAAACAACATCATTAAAATTAAAAAGTGTACCATGCAAATAGATGAATTCCGATTTTCTAATAATCTGGCAGATTTTACACAAACGATTTATATCACCAACAATGTTACACGTTTAGAACCAGTAAATCACTTACAAACAAGATAAAACTCCATGTAAAAATTTTGCAAAATAGTATGCATTACAACTTTTGTAATCATGATAATTAGTTTTACTCTGTATTTAGCATATAAAGTTTAAAATAAACCTATAATAAATCTGGCATAATAAATTTCGCATCTATTTGTTATTACAGGCTATTTGATATAAATAATTAAGAGTTCGTTATTCAGTAAAATTTTGAACACGGAGACATCCATTAGATCTGCACTAATTACAGGCTTTTGGTGGTGATTTAGTATTTCTTTAATGTCTTCATTATTTATCATTTTAGTGTTAGATACATCAATATTTGCCAGTGAAATAGTATCAATAATGTTTTGTAAACGATGATTTCATAACGGCAATTCTTGATAAATGAAAATGTTTTTAAAGTGATCGGAAATGGATTTTATCTCATTAAACAATTTGGAATTTATAATAAATTGTTGGTTATTATTTTCAATTAAGTCGTTTATTTTATTCTGTATTGTAATGAAATCTTCTTGATCCGGAGTTCCAGCTAACCATTTCTAAACAGTTCCTAACTCATTAATTCCCCTTTTTGATCCATTTGATATCAGCTGTGACAAAATTATTTAAAAGAATTTTAATTTTTTTATGTATTCTTTTATTTTGATAAATTAATTTGGCCAATAATATAATCTATTGATTTGTTTGTAATTTTAGTCTAGTTTTCTGTGACTCATGTATTGTATACCTCCCCGTTGTTATTAACAGTTGTTGCTGAAACTGATTTAACGATTCACGGGGCTTTTGTATTTTCAAAACTTACAGCAGAATGCTGTATACTTTGATCTGAACTTGATTGTTCTATATCGCTGTAATATTATTTATTTTTATTCGAGGTAACGCGTCAGCTACGACATTTTCCGTTCCGGGCTTACATATTATTTTTGGGGTTAAACTTTCTATGAAAGAATACAATCTTTTCATTTCTACGTACGGGTTTTTATATGAGATTGTAAACGACAAAGTTTAATGGTACTAAATGAGCGCAAGTACCACAAGTTTTTATATGATATGTGTGCCGGGGTAAATCATCTCATTTCGAGAACATTTCCGGCATCGAAGCCATGCTAAGAATGAAAAATGAACTCGTACATGGATCTATACCGTTGGATTTGTGGATGGACTGATGGTCGGTGGAAAAAATACTTAATATCACTAGTGCAACTGATAAGAGTTTGTGTGGCCCTAATAATTATCTTTGGGTCGACAAAGTCGAGTTCGGCTAGATAGCCGTGTTAATTCTCTCGCACGCCTGTTCGAATGGGCACGTAGCTTGTTGCGATTATTTTCCATTTGTTTGGCTATTTTATCTCTGACCGGAAGTATGAATAAGTTCCTATGATAGTTATCACTTCGAACGAACCACGCCGTGCGCCGGTGATGGTTCTCAGGATTTTCGATTGGGCTCGTCGGGTGATTTCTACGCTGCTGTTCCCCCATAGCTGGGAGCCATAGGTCCAGGTCGGTGTTAGGACGGAGTTGTAGAGTAAAACCTTATATTCTAGTCTTAGGGCAGAGCGTATACTAAGAATCCAATGTAGACTATTAGCTTTTAGTTTAAGGTGTGTTTTTTTTTGCCTCGATGTTTCTACGCCAAGTGCTTCGACTGTCAAGATGAATACCTAGATACGTAATTTCATTTGATTTTGGAATAACAGTGTAATAACGGACAATATTGCAATCTTGACTGTTGAGGGTAAAAGTTACGTGTTTACATTTCTGTTCATTGACTTTTATTCTCCAGTCAGAAAGCCATTTCTCAATATGTTCCAGGTAGTGAGTAAATTGTGCAGTAGCTTGCCGTGGACATTTAGAGCGGCTCAGGATTGCAGTGTCATCGGCAATTGTAAATATAGTTAGCTGCCTCGATGTTGGTATATCGGCTGTATATAGTAGATATAGTGTTGGGCCAAGTACGCTGCCTTGAGGAACCCCAGCTTCTATGATGTGGTCCTCAGACGTAACAGTGCCATATCTAATTAAGAACACTCTCTTGTGCACGTACGACTTTAAAAGCTTATGGGTGCATTCAAGGAGTGTTGACATAATTTTATGCATTAGGCCATCTAATCAGATTGTCAAATGCTTGGGCAGTACTCTCTCTTTTCGAATGCAGTTCGAATTTCAGTTGTGATTCGATTGACTTGTTCGATTGTTCCATGTTTCTCCTGAAAACCGAATTTATGTATTTTGTTAAAAAATTGCAGATAGGGTATAATAAAGTTCAGCAAACATTTTTCGAATAGTTTTGACATTCATGGTAGTAAACTTACAGGTCTGTATGACGATGACCAATTCTATTTATTGCATTGAAGAGCTGGCAAATAGTTTGGACGGCACAAAATGGAAGTTCGATGATCATCTTAGGGTTTATTAGATCGCTGCTGGGGCTCTTATTAGGTTTTAATTCTTTAATGATTTTAGCAATTTCAGTTGGACGAAATTCTATTGGATCCTGCGTCCTTTGGCTTACAACTGTTTGCTCTTGTAATACAAAATTATTCGTTGGTGCTCCGAAGGTGCTCCGCGAAAGTAGAAGCTCTATGTTTATCGCTGCGGACCCATTCACCTGCAGAATTTCTTATTGGCATAAAAGATTCTACCGGGGGGCTTAGAGATGGGTATGGTCTTCAAAATGGGTATTTTGTGCTTAAAGGTGATAATTGCTCTATGTAGCGGCGCTGTGCTCATTCCTGCTCGTTGATTAACTCCTTTCTTAATCTACGAGTTACGTTTTTGAGCCTTTGTTTTGCAAATGGCGATCTTTAAGATTGCCATTCTCGTCGTAGGCGGCGCTTTTCCAAGACAAGCTGCTCAGTTGGAACATTTGTCTTACGTTGCATATGCTGTACAGTTTGTTTTTTGGGGTTGAGGCATGGGCTGCTGCCACCAGGACAGACTCCAAAAGTTTAGTGGTGCTTTCTATGTCAGCCTCATTGATGATTCTTGGGTTCAGTTCAATGTGCGAACTTACGAATTGCTTGTATTATAGCCAGTTAGTTCTATTGGATGTCAATCGACAGGGTGAATTTTTCAGATCCGGACATTGAAGATAATTAAGGAGCACCGGCGAGTGATCAGAAGATAGATCTGGGAGGGATTCGGCGTTTATATGATTATGTGAGATGTTTCTTGTAACAGTAAAGTCAATCAAGTCTGGTATCTTTCTGGGGTCCGTTGGACAATATGTAGGTGTGCCCGGGGAGGCGCAACTAAGCTTGTTGCTAACTTTAATATTTGTTTTGTACAATAGGGGTTAGAAGACGAGATCCCCAGTTCGTATGCTAAGCATTATAGCCACCAGCAGCTATGTAGCAATCCCCTAGTGTGTTGAAAAAATCCAAAAATTGGTTTTCGGATATCGTAAAGCGAGGTGGCCAGTATACAGCAGCAAGTATTATTTGTCCGTTACCCAGCTGTATATTTAATGATATTGCCTGTAAGTAGTTTGTATGTATGTTTTATGCGGTTTCTTATCAGGACTCCAGTGCCTCCATGTGCTTTACCATCAGGGTGGTTAGTGCCGTAGAATATATAACCATTTATTTGAACCTTGTACATGTTTGTAAGATGTGTTTCAAAAAGGAGCATTAGATCGATATGTTTATCTTGGAGAAATTGAGCCATTTCAAGCTTGTGTCGCGAAACGCCGTTGGCATTCCATAGAGTTATACGTAAGCTATTGATTATTTTGACTTTTGCGATACCAGCGAATGTATTAATAGATCCTGATTACGCATAAGATTTTCCATGGTTGTTCTCATAAATGTAATGAATTCGGTCGTGCTGTCCTGTTGGCTAATCAGCATTTACCTTGTTTTGTTCAGCAAGTGGGAATGGAGTTTTAGGATTTGTAGATGCAAGACCTGATTTGAACGCACTTGCAAATGTTACGTTCCTGTTGGTCAGCCTGTTTAAGTGGACATCAGGTGTATGCTTTAAGGGTATAATTGTGCTCGGCGTGCATTGCCCACGCATTATAGTCACTTTTTGGTGTAGCCGATTGTTTAGATCCTATATACTCTGTAGTTTGCTGTGTGGTTACCTCCGCTGTTACTACACTTTTTCACACCGGGTCAGCTTTGTTTGATGGGCAGTTAACAGAGCTGTGAAGCTCACCACAAACTACACATACAGTGCAAAGGGTACAATGAGATTTCGTATGACCATATTCCATGGTCCATTCCATGACCATAAGAAATATTGCAGCTTGTAAATGGGGTGACTCTCGTTTTTCTTCAATGCCCAAGAATCTGGTTCAATTTCGACCTTGAAAAGAGGTTGTGGCTTTTTATCTTTATTAAATATGTTGATAACTGATTTCGGCTTAAAACCTTGTTCTATTTGGGCTCCTGATATTTCCTCAGGATTTATTTCAGGCTTAAGGCCTTTCTATTTGTAGTCCCTTGCTGCTTTTTGGCTAGTACGTATAAAAGTTTTTCTTGGCATCGTTGAGGTATTTGGTAAGCGCTCTGAAGTTTACTTGCGTTTTGACATGCACTTTTGTTTCATGAATGTTGCCCTTGGTCAGGGGATTTATGTGGAAACTGTCTTTCTCAACAAGGTCAATTTTTTTGTTTATGAGGGCGCTCGAACTTTTTCCTCTGCTGTTGATTGGGGCGGCTTAGGGGTCTTCTTAATGTCTTTGTCAGAATTTGGCAGATCGTCAGATCGGCCAAAATGCAAATCGGTTATCATTGTTGGGCATGTTAGTTTTCTGTCTTGTTAAGTCACCCATTGAAGAATTGTGCGGGCTTAGTTTTCGCTTTATTTGTATGTATCGATCTATAGCAGTCTGTGTGGTCGATGAACTTTTTTTTTTGATAAGGGTGCAGCACACAGTTAATTTGTTTTTGGTGCTTGCTCAGCAAAACTTGCAGTCATCGTTGATCGGGAGTGTACCGGTGGAGTTGTTGTTTTTATCACAGCAGGTGTAACAGAGCCAGTTGATAAAGGTTTGAGCAAGACCGCGCTCTCTCGCTTGTTGTTGGTAAGTTGTGATTTTTGATTGGGTCGGGGATGATTGACCGTACGATTAAGTAGGCTTTGTTTTGTTGCAAGGAGAGGCGACGTTGGTCTTGGTCAAGCTGGCCCTGGGCCCGAAAGTCTTTCTGACTCATTTTTTTTATTATTTGATGTTATTTATATAAACTGTTTTTTTTTTGTTTCGAATAAATTTATAATAAAAATAAGAAAAGTTTAACGATATTTGTTGCCGGGAGCATCAGTCCGGCGGTTGTTGTTTTTGTTTTTTTTTTGTTTTGATTTTTTTTTTTAGTTAGCGTCTCTTTGCACGAGATTTATATATTTTTTTAATTTTTACGATGTGCGCCAAACGGACAAAGTCTGGCATCACAGTTGGTCTGGCAACGCCACTCGGTTTTTGCGATCGGTTAGCAGCACAAATTGTTTATATTTTTTCAATTGACCGGAAAAAGAAAATGAAAGTGTAACGTCTTTTTTTACCTGTTATCGTGCAGCAAACGCGGGATGCAACTTTGCACCCTCTTCGGCTATTTCTGACGGCGACGTCGTTAGAAATTGTTAAATTTCGCGCAGAGTTAAAAATCACGTCCGGTTTAAGCGGGATCGAAATTGGGCTAGAAAGTTGTTAGACTCCAGCTCTTGACACTTTTCCAGAGCATTTGGCAAGTCTGGTTTGTTTAGGGAGAAGAGTGTTTCTGAGATTGAACCGTTCAATCCAGAAATAAAAATTCTAAGAGCGTTTTTCCTTATAGTTTTATTAGTTTCCTTTGTTATTTCACTATCTTTTCATTATAATTTTATTTATCAGTGTTGGAATATACTATTCAACCTACAAAAATAACGTTAAACAACACTACTTTATATTTGATATGAATGGCCACACCTTTTATGCCATAAAACATATTGTAAGAGAATACCACTCTTTTTATTCCTTCTTTCCTTCTTGTACGTTTTTTTGCTGTGAGTAGGTCGTGGTGCTGGTGTTGCAGTTGAAATAACTTAAAATATAAATCATAAAACTCAAACATAAACTTGACTATTTATTTATTTATTAAGAAAGGAAATATAAATTATAAATTACAACAGGTTATGGGCCCAGTCCATGCCTAATAAACAATTAAATTGTGAATTAAAGATTGTGAAAATAAATTGTGAAATAGCATTTTTTCACATTCTTGTGAAATAGCTTTTTTTTTTCACATTCTTGTGAAATTATTTCCTTCTCAGAATTTGAGTGAAAAATGGACAAGGCTAAACGTAATATTAAGCCGTTTGATGGCGAGAAGTACGCGATTTGGAAATTTAGAATTAGGGCTCTTTTAGCCGAGCAAGATGTGCTTAAAGTAGTTGATGGTTTAATGCCTAACGAGGTAGATGACTCCTGGAAAAAGGCAGAGCGTTGTGCAAAAAGTACAATAATAGAGTACCTAAGCGACTCGTTTTTAAATTTCGCAACAAGCGACATTACGGCGCGTCAGATTCTTGAGAATTTGGACGCCGTTTATGAACGAAAAAGTTTGGCGTCGCAACTGGCGCTGCGAAAACGTTTGCTTTCTCTGAAGCTATCGAGTGAGATGTCACTATTAAGCCATTTTCATATTTTTGACGAACTTATAAGTGAATTGTTGGCAGCTGGTGCAAAAATAGAAGAGATGGATAAAATTTCTCATTTACTGATCACATTGCCTTCGTGTTACGATGGAATTATTACAGCGATAGAGACATTATCTGAAGAAAATTTGACATTGGCGTTTGTGAAAAATAGATTGCTGGATCAAGAAATTAAAATTAAAAATGACCACAACGATACAAGCAAGAAAGTTATGAACGCGATCGTGCACAACAATAATAACACTTATAAAAATAATTTGTTTAAAAATCGGGTAACTAAACCAAAGAAAATATTCAAGGGAAATTCAAAGTATAAAGTCAAGTGTCACCACTGTGGCAGAGAAGGCCACATTAAAAAAGATTGTTTCCATTATAAAAGAATATTAAATAATAAAAATAAAGAAAATGAAAAACAAGTTCAAACTGCAACATCACACGGCATTGCGTTTATGGTAAAAGAAGTGAATAATACTTCAGTGATGGACAACTGCGGGTTTGTCCTTGATTCTGGTGCTAGTGACCATCTTATAAATGATGAGTCGCTGTATACCGACAGTGTGGAGGTTGTGCCTCCACTTAAGATTGCAGTGGCCAAGCAAGGCGAATTTATTTATGCCACTAAGCGTGGTATTGTCCGACTACGGAATGACCATGAGATTACACTGGAGGATGTACTCTTTTGTAAGGAAGCTGCTGGTAATTTGATGTCCGTAAAGCGTCTCCAAGAGGCAGGAATGTCGATCGAATTTGACAAAAGCGGTGTAACCATTTCGAAAAATGGGTTAATGGTTGTCAAAAATTCAGGTATGTTAAACAATGTACCTGTGATCAATTTTCAAGCATATTCTATAAATGCTAAGCATAAAAATAATTTTCGTTTATGGCATGAGAGGTTTGGCCATATAAGCGATGGCAAATTATAAGAAATAAAACGAAAGAATATGTTTAGTGATCAAAGTCTTCTAAACAACTTAGAGTTATCATGTGAAATTTGTGAACCCTGTTTAAATGGTAAACAGGCAAGACTTCCTTTTAAACAATTGAAAGATAAGACCCATATTAAAAGACCACTTTTTGTAGTACACTCAGATGTCTGTGGGCCTATTACTCCAGTTACTTTAGATGATAAAAATTATTTTGTGATCTTTGTTGATCAGTTTACACATTATTGTGTAACTTATTTAATTAAATATAAATCTGATGTGTTTAGCATGTTTCAAGATTTTGTAGCCAAGAGTGAAGCTCATTTTAATTTAAAGGTTGTGTACTTATACATTGACAATGGTAGAGAATACTTGTCAAATGAGATGAGACAATTTTGTGTTAAGAAAGGAATTTCTTATCACTTAACAGTGCCACATACACCTCAGTTAAATGGTGTTTCTGAGAGAATGATAAGAACCATTACGGAAAAAGCTCGAACCATGGTTAGTGGTGCAAAGCTAGATAAAAGCTTTTGGGGCGAAGCAGTATTAACTGCTACTTATTTAATCAACAGAATTCCTAGTAGAGCACTTGTTGATAGTTCAAAGACCCCATATGAGATGTGGCACAATAAGAAGCCATACTTAAAACATTTGAGAGTGTTTGGTGCAACTGTTTATGTGCATATTAAAAACAAACAAGGAAAGTTTGATGATAAATCATTTAAAAGTATTTTTGTGGGCTATGAACCCAATGGTTTTAAGTTGTGGGATGCTGTAAATGAAAAATTTATTGTCGCAAGAGATGTTGTTGTCGATGAAACCAATATGGTTAATTCTAGAGCTGTTAAATTTGAAACAGTGTTCCTGAAAGATAGTAAGGAAAGTGAAAATAAAAATTTTCCGAATGACAGTAGGAAAATAATACAAACAGAGTTCCCGAATGAGAGTAAGGAATGCGACAACATACAATTCCTGAAAGATAGTAAGGAAAGTGAAAATAAAAATTTTCCGAATGACAGTAGGAAAATAATACAAACAGAATTCCCGAATGAGAGTAAGGAATGCGACAACATACAATTCCTGAAAGATAGTAAGGAAAGTAATAAATATTTTCTGAATGAGAGTAAGAAAAGAAAGCGAGATGATCACCTGAATGAAAGTAAGGGATCAGGCAACCCGAATGAGAGTAGGGAAAGTGAAACAGCAGAGCACTTAAAAGAAATTGGAATTGATAATCCAACTAAAAATGATGGCATAGAAATTATTAATAGAAGAAGTGAGAGATTAAAGACTAAGCCTCAGATATCCTATAATGAAGAGGATAATAGTCTAAATAAAGTTGTTCTAAATGCTCACACTATATTTAACGATGTCCCAAATTCATTTGATGAAATTCAATATAGGGATGATAAATCTTCTTGGGAAGAAGCCATCAATACAGAGTTAAATGCTCATAAAATTAATAATACTTGGACAATTACAAAAAGGCCTGAAAACAAAAATATTGTAGATAGCAGATGGGTATTTTCTGTTAAATATAATGAACTTGGAAATCCAATTAGATACAAAGCTAGATTGGTTGCACGAGGATTCACTCAAAAATACCAAATAGACTATGAAGAGACATTTGCTCCTGTAGCTAGAATTTCAAGTTTCCGATTTATATTGTCATTAGTAATACAGTATAACTTGAAAGTCCATCAAATGGATGTAAAAACAGCTTTCTTAAATGGCACGTTAAAAGAGGAAATTTATATGAGACTTCCTCAAGGTATATCGTGTAATAGTGACAATGTGTGTAAATTGAATAAGGCAATTTACGGACTCAAGCAAGCGGCTAGATGCTGGTTTGAAGTATTTGAGCAAGCATTGAAAGAGTGTGAGTTTGTAAACTCTTCAGTTGATCGCTGTATATATATTTTAGACAAAGGTAACATCAATGAAAACATATATGTATTATTATATGTAGATGATGTGGTTATAGCTACAGGAGATATGACAAGAATGAATAACTTCAAAAGGTATTTAATGGAAAAGTTTAGGATGACTGACCTAAATGAAATAAAACATTTTATTGGAATTAGGATAGAGATGCAGGAAGATAAAATCTATTTAAGCCAATCTGCATATGTTAAAAAAATTTTAAGTAAATTTAACATGGAAAATTGTAATGCAGTTAGTACTCCTTTACCTAGTAAAATAAATTATGAATTACTTAATTCAGATGAAGACTGCAATACCCCATGCCGTAGCCTCATAGGATGTTTAATGTACATAATGCTTTGTACACGCCCAGATTTAACTACTGCAGTAAATATCTTGAGCAGATATAGTAGCAAAAATAACTCCGAATTATGGCAGAACTTAAAAAGAGTTCCTAGATATTTGAAGGGCACTATCGATATGAAATTGATTTTTAAAAAGAACTTGGCATTTGAAAATAAAATTATTGGTTATGTGGATTCTGATTGGGCTGGTAGTGAAATTGATAGAAAAAGTACAACAGGGTATTTATTCAAAATGTTTGATTTTAATCTCATTTGTTGGAATACAAAGAGACAGAACTCAGTAGCAGCCTCATCAACTGAAGCTGAGTATATGGCC
>NW_007931096.1:28871-29583 GCF_000001215.4 Drosophila melanogaster | reverse complement strand
ACATTATTGACGAACTCACCACCATTATCGCTCCGGATACATTTTATCTTTCTACCTGTTTGTCGCTCGACCAGTTTCTTAAACTCGACAAACTTAGTGAAGACTTCGTCCTTCTTCCGCAAGAAATATACAAAAATCCGCCTGGACTTGTCGTCTATGAAAGTGAGAAAGTACTTTGATCCAGCAAGTGACGGTGTGCTAAAAGGCCCGCACAGGTCTGAATGGATCATATCCAACAGCTCTTCAGCTCTGCTCCTCGTTATCTTCGGAAATGGTTGCACATGGATTTTTGCCAGCATGCACGTCTTGCATACTGCGTCTGGTTTGAAAACGACCTTTTCAACACCATACACCATCTTCTTCCTCACCATCTCCTGTAGGCTGCTTGTATTCAAATGGCCATACCTTTTATGCCATAGTGAACCATCAGCATCAACGGCCGCAAAACAACTGTTATGTTTCCCTTGAAACATATACAAATTACCAGCTCTCATTACACGCAGTATTCGCTCGCCTTCCTGAATGACGTCAGCGTATTGTGGTCCAAAATTGACAAAACATTTATACTGAGCTGCACGGCTGACTGACATAAAGTTGCCGTTCAAATCTGGGACGAAGAGTACGTTATTCAATACCAGAGTACATAAATCAGTCTTCAGCTTCACTGTTCCTATGCCCTTTGCTAGTAGGAATCCATTTCCAGCAAGACTAA
>NW_007931096.1:24815-26535 GCF_000001215.4 Drosophila melanogaster | reverse complement strand
TGACCATATTAGGACTTGCCATCTTTTTTAGGCTCGTCATGTTCAAATGACCATAACGATAATGCCACTTCCACAATTCATCATTTGCACACAAGTACATGCACCGATTGGTCGATGTATCAACATCAAAAAGAGTTCCAGCTTTTCTTGCCTGTAACACTTCTTCATTTCGACCGTGCTTTATATACGCACTTTGCTTGTGAAAAATCACTTTATACACTTTTTCAACGGGTTTCGCTACCGATATGAAATTACTTTGCAAGCTTTTTACGTAAAGCACATTTTTCAAATTAACGGAACCATTCTTTGGTTTAACGGGCACCGTACCGACGCCATCCGAAAATATATAGGTTTCTCCTGCAAGGAATATTTTCTCTTTATGCTCTTTAATGGCCGCGAACCACGACCTTTCACAACACATGTGAGCAGGTGCTCCACTGTCCAAGCACCACATCGATTTCGTTAAAACGTCATTTTTATTTACACTTGCAAGGATAGTAAACGACTTCTCTTTTGCAGATGGTTCTACTTCATAATTTTTGGGTTTAACTTTGCACTGCGCAATAAAGTGACCTTCGCGACCACATCGAAAGCATTTTTTTTTTTATTCTTCTTTTCATCACTGTTCTTTTGCGCCGATCTATTTTTCTTGTGTCCCTTTCCACTGGGACGCGACACAAACGCTTGCTGCACACAAAGTTCCGTTTCGTCCGAACTCACTCTTTGTCTCTCTCCCTCTTCTATAATTTTTACTTTTAAATCAGAGAGAGTCGGTAACTGTTCGCGCGTTTCGATCGCTACCACGAAATTTTCGAATTTCTTACCGAGTCCCGGGCGGCATCAAAATAGTAAGAATATCTTCAGAAATGTCCATATCAATTTCTTTCAGTCTTTCGACGATATCCACAAAATCATTTATGTAATTTTGTACGCACGCACTTTCCGACAAACTCAACCGGAGTAATTTCCTGAACAAGGTAATTTTCCTGGCGGGTCCACGAGGCTTGTACACAGCTGCAAGCTTGTCCCAAGCTTCTTTAGAACTAGCGCAGTTTTTAATCAAATTAATTTCTGAAGCCTTCACGCACAGCAATATTGTTGCTAGTGCTTTTTCGTCTAGTTCGTCGAATTGGGCTCCTTGCTCAGCTGTATCACCCTCCTGCTTCACGCGTCTTCCGCACACCAACGACCACATGCCCTAGTGCACCAATACACTCTTCATTTGCACCGACCATACTGCGTAATTTTCGCCGTTCAATTTGTCGATCGCACACAGCCCTTGTCCGCTCATGTTTATAAAAAAAAATGTTCAAGCTAATTATTTACAATAATTATTTTCCTCTTGATCACACACAATTCTTAAAGTCTTTACTACTCCTGGGCCCATAACCTATTTGAAATGGTGGAGTAAAACGCGAGGCGATTTAGTTAAAGTTTAATAACTGTTTTATTTGACATAAGCGTGACACCGTTGTGAGTCGTTTGGAAGTTAACACAAGAAGAAGGAAGTTTCCAGAAAAACAAAAATAACTTATTCAGATCAGTGTGACCAACTTTCAGTATATAGTTGGTGCCAAATTAACATACATTATTTCAATAATAACGTTAAACGAAAACCAGCTGAATTCCGAAATAAATCTAACACCATTGTACACACCCATTGAACTAATAAAAATAAAACCCATAGAACATAAGGACATTGTAAAACTAATATCAAATA
>NW_007931096.1:16034-19815 GCF_000001215.4 Drosophila melanogaster | reverse complement strand
TTCCGCAAGAAATATACAAAAATCCGCCTGGACTTGTCGTCTATGAAAGTGAGAAAGTACTTTGATCCAGCAAGTGACGGTGTGCTAAAAGGCCCGCACAGGTCTGAATGGATCATATCCAACAGCTCTTCAGCTCTGCTCCTCGTTATCTTCGGAAATGGTTGCACATGGATTTTTGCCAGCATGCACGTCTTGCATACTGCGTCTGGTTTGAAAACGACCTTTTCAACACCATACACCATCTTCTTCCTCACCATCTCCTGTAGGCTGCTTGTATTCAAATGGCCATACCTTTTATGCCATAGTGAACCATCAGCATCAACGGCCGCAAAACAACTGTTATGTTTCCCTTGAAACATATACAAATTACCAGCTCTCATTACACGCAGTATTCGCTCGCCTTCCTGAATGACGTCAGCGTATTGTGGTCCAAAATTGACAAAACATTTATACTGAGCTGCACGGCTGACTGACATAAAGTTGCCGTTCAAATCTGGGACGAAGAGTACGTTATTCAATACCAGAGTACATAAATCAGTCTTCAGCTTCACTGTTCCTATGCCCTTTGCTAGTAGGAATCCATTTCCAGCAAGACTAATTTTTTCAGTGTGCTCTTCATACTCAGTAAAAACACTTCTGTCACAGCACATGTGACTGGTAGCCCCGCTATCGAGACACCACTGTGTTTTGCCAAAACCACCACCATCCAGCGCATTTAACAAGGAGCATTGTTTTTGTGTCGGGCTCTCTTTGTTTACTTTCTCGCGACGACAGTTCGCTTTAATATGCCCACGCTCTCCACAGTTATAACAAACTACGTCTTTCCTCTTCTTTGCGCTCGGCCGAGCTTCTCTCGCCGGCGCCTGTGGCTTATGTACTGCAGTAAATGCCTTTGCGCTCTCCGTTTGTTTTTCTCTCTGTTGCTCCGCTCCTCCCCTTCTCATGTCTTCCTCGATCAGCTTTATACATAGAGCATCGAAAAGCGGCAGCTCGTCGCGCGTCTCAATGGCGACAACGAAATTCTCGAAACTCTCTGGAAGGCTCGACAGCAAAACAACACTGCGCAATTTCTCGGTGATACCAATTTCCACCGCATCAAGGGCATCAAAGATTTCCTTAAATTCTTTAATATGTGACGATATACTCTGCCCTTCAACAAACGTTTGCTCAGCAACTTCTTATACAGCATGACCCGTTCGTAACGGCCCTTTCGGCTGGTGGACATCCTGTAAACTTTCCATGCGTCAGCCGCAGTGAGACACCCTTTTACATAACCAAGTTGCGAAGACTTCACACTCAAGATGATCGTGGCCAATGCTTTTTCATCTTGGGATTGCCAAGCACCTCCAGTATCAACCTCAGGTTTCACGGACTCTCCTGAAACCACCTTCCACAAACATGCGTGCACCAACACTGAACGCATCTGGATGCTCCACGTTTCATAGGATCCATCCTCCAGCTTATCGATCTGATACAGGTTACTCATTCCGGCAATCTTGAGTAGACTCCAAAATCTAACTCCTGAGTTTCACTACACGTTTCTCCTTTAGGCAGCTCCTAGGGCGCTGGGCCCATAACCTGTTGTATGTTCTCATACAAAATTACATATGCACATGTGGAAATTGCCTATATTCAACACACATGTGGGCATTGCCTATATTCAACATAGTAAAGTGAGGATTCTATTAAGAAGAAACCGCAAGTTATAGTATGAAGTTTTTAAAAGCATTGGGAATAGTATATGCAATGTGCGAAATGAATAATAAGCACATAATAGATAACCTGTATTAATCCAAGCCTAAATAATTATTATGAAGGCAAGTGCAAAGTAAAATAAATCAATAAATAACGAAATGAATAAGCTAAGTTCATAGATATAATTGTGGAAAAGTTTGGTGCAAGTCCAAATGTGTTCAGAAAAAGAAAATTAATTAAAGCGAGTTGAGATTAACAGAAGCGGTATGCGTGGAAATGAGTGGGTTCGACCAAACAAGCAATCGAGCGCGGCTCGATGCCACAACGAACGGCTCAATCGAACGACCGTCGGCAAACCTTGCATACAGTGGCGGACTAAAAATAAAAATTGAACATTTTAGGCTCGTTCAGTAGGCTGGGCGCCATTAGGAGGAGACCAGTTGATTATAAGGTTGATAACGCACAGGACGGCTGCCTAGCGTAGGAATGGATATACATATAGTAGCATATGTGCCATAGTATAATACTACATATACTTACACACACACACACATACATTACCACATAGCAACAGCCAGGTGGGACCGGATCCGAAGAAGCACTAATTGGCTTCAGCGTCCCAGCCTACCTAGTCAGGATCATCCGCAGCTACTTCTCAGATCGGGTCCTACTGTGCGATTTGTCGGAAGCAGTCTTCAGGCACCAGGTCACCAGTGGAGTCCCGCAAGCTCGGTTCTCGGCCCGCTTCTGTGGAACACCATGTTTGACGGGATACTTCGCCTACCGCTCGGGAGGAGCGAGATCGTAGGCTTCGCAGACGACGTGGCCTTGCTCGTTGTTGATAAGCATCCCGGCAAGGCGGAGGAGATGTGTAACCGGAACATCAGGGCCATTGAACATTGGCTCAGCTCAATGCGGCTAGAGCTGGCGCCGGAGAAGACGGAGGCTGTCCTGGTTAGCTCCAGGAAGGCAGTGGAGACGGTCACTGTCGAAGTAGGCGGTACCTCGGTGTCCTCCTCTCGGGCAATTAAGTACCTGGGAGTCACGTTTTTATTATTTAAATATTACTAAGAAAGAGTAAATAAAAATAAAATAAATTTCAAATTTTGTTTTTAAATTACTATTTTAACAATTTCCTAAATTTGTTGCAATAGTAAAGTACGGTAATATAAGCGCAAATAGAAAAATAAACGCGTAAATATAGGACCCATTACAATTGTAATGGCCTCCCCGTGGTGTTCCCTGGGTACCGATTATTACATATGTATATTACACTTAATTAATTATCAACATAAATGTAAATATGTAAACGCTAGCTAATTCGAGCAGCGATCTTAACAAACGAATTGAAAACACTTTAAAATTATAATAGTCAGGGCGTGAATTTTTAATTATTATTTTATTTCATCATATTGCTACGAAATTGGCCAAAACTCCCCTAATATGCAAATTCTATTTTTAGATTTTTTACGCTCTCAGCGGGAGTGAGCGGAAAGAGAGCAATTTTGGCCGTCAGCAAAAAAGTGGCTGCATAGTCCCAAACCAATGTATGGCCGTTACGCATCTTGTTATTCTAGTGTCTTTGATACACTGCTGGTCTTAGGCACCATCTTGTGCAACATCGTTTTTTTAAGCAAAATCAATTATTCATTTAAATGCTTGTTCTCATTGTCCAAAATGCTTTTCTTATCAAAGTTTGAATCATTTTCAAGAAAAAAAAAATGTCCAACGGGTTGATTTGCGAAAAAATAACGGTACATTCGAAGATTCTACAAATTTCTTTGGCAATCACACGTGTTTTCGGTTGATCATTAGACGCAGCTTAATTTTCTTCATATTGCATAGACAAGTGTAAACTTTTGTATTGAAAAAATATAAAATATATACAAATACAGTGTTTCCGAGCTACATTTGAAGAAAAAATGGGTAGAGCTCCTGTTATGAGCTTATTGGAACGTCAAAAAGTAGACTTCCTACACTCGGGAGGGTTGTCCGATCGGAACATTGCCAAACAGATAAATCGCAGCTCCAGAACCGTTGACAGATATTTAAAGAATCCAGAGGCATTTGGGAAATAACTCTAAAG
>NW_007931096.1:0-14246 GCF_000001215.4 Drosophila melanogaster | reverse complement strand
TAACTACGCCACCAACGAGAGGGAACTCTTAGCCATAGTCTGGGCTTTGGCCAAGCTACGGCATTACCTGTATGCGGTTAAAGACATCAACATCTTTACCGACCACCAGCCGATAACCTTTGCAGTATCGGAATCCAATCCGAATGCAAAGATTAAAAGGTGGAAAGCGCGCATTGATGAATCAGAGGCGCGTATTTTCTACAAACCCGGCGAAGAAAACTTGGTCGCCGATGCATTGTCACGGCAACAAATTAACGTCATGGAGGAGCAAGAAGCTCAATCGTGCATGGCCACTGTTGGCAGCGAGCTCTCCTTGACGCACACTATCGAAACGACGGATAAGCCCCTAAACTGCTTTCAGAACCAGATAATTCTGGAGGAGGCACGCTTTCCGTTAAAGCGCAGCTTCGTCCTCTTTGGAAACAAGAGGCGGCATGCGATTAACTTCCCCTGCAAAGAGTCATTGATTGATGAACTCGCAGATGTAATCGTTCCGAAGGGCGTAAACGCCATTCATTGTGACCTGCACACGCTGGCACTAATACAGGACGAATTGGTTCGGAGATTTCCAGCCACCAAATTTTGGCACTGCAAAAACCGTGTAACGGATATTTTTGCAGTCCCTGAGAGACGGGAAATTCTTACCGTAGAACACAATAGGGCACACAGGTCGGCCCAAGAAAACGTTAAGCAGGTACTCTCCGAGTACTACTTTCCGAAGATGACCAAGTTGGCTACCGAAATCGTAGCAAACTGCAAAACATGCGCGAAAGCCAAATACGATAGGCACCCAAAAAAACATGAGCTAGGCGAGACTCCAATCCCCTCTCATGTGGGAGAACTACTGCACATCGACATTTTTTGTACGGATAAAAAGTATTTTCTCACTTGCATTGACAAGTTTTCGAAGTTCGCAATTGTGCAACATGTCCACTCTAGGACAATCGAAGACCTTAAACCGGCCATACTACAGATTATGAATTTTTTCCCTAGGGCTAGAGTAGTTTACTGCGATAATGAACCTTCATTAAATTCGCATACTATCTCGACCATGCTTGACAATCACTTTGGCGTTAGCATTGCCAATGCACCGCACTCCATAGCGTGTCAAATGGGCAAGTGGAGCGCTTTCATAGCACCCTTTTGGAGCTTGCTCGTTGCCTAAAAATCGACAAGGGCATAACCGATACTGTGGAAATTATTTTGTTGGCACCCGCCAAGTATAATGAGTCAATTCACTCTGTCGTTGACAAACGACCAGTTGACATCGTGCAGGAGCACCCAGATGACCCACAGACGGAAGTCCGGAACAGAATCATTAAGGCACAAAACACGCTCAGGACCAGGGAAAACGCCTCCCGACAACACAGAGTATTCGAAGTCGGCGAGAAGGTATTGGTTAAATCCAATAGAAGTCTGGGAAATAAACTCACACCCTTGTGCGAGTGAGATAAAAAATGTATCAGGGAAAACCCTTGTGTTAAATATTTCTGGCGTTGTTTCATACGTCAATTTTGTGTCTCGATGTTCTGTTTTTGCCAGATTTCAGATTTCACAGTCATTGATAATATTTTGAATCAGCTTTTGACTATCAGGTGATAGTATTTTTCTTTAAACCAATCAAGGGTTTTTCTATACCTGGATGTAAAAGTTCCTTATGTTTCTTTAGGATTAAATCCTTAAATTCCGCATAAGTTAGTATATCAATTAGCTTCGTGTTACATCTCAATAGTTTTGTGAAATTGTTAGGGCTTATGATTTCGATAAATGCCCTCTGGAAGATCAGAAAATCTTCATCATTAAGGAAGTAAATTGCACTTTTCGTGGTGCACACATATTCCTTAATGAGGTTTTTGGACAGTTCAAGTGTCATTTCTTTAAAGATTTTTTTAATTTTTAGTTTTTGAAAGAAGTGGCTTACACTTGTTGTATCACTGTCGCCTTTTTCTATCTCTATTTGTCTAGAGAAGAAATTAATTGGTCTCTTCGTTATGGATATATAATTTAAATTATCTTCGTTAGCACTATGTATAGTTGCGTCTACGCTGTTTGCGACTTCGCCAACCATAACTTCTTCTATCTTTGTGCGGGAAAGAGCATCCGCGACATAGTTTTCTTTGCCTGGAAGATATTTGATTTTATAATCGAATTCATTAAGTTTTATTTTCCACCTTTGTAATTTCATGTTCGGCTCTTTGATATTATTGAGCCATACCAATGGCTTGTGATCGATCACTCATTATTTCAAATGGCCTCCCGAATAGGTATGACCTGAAATATTTTGTCGCCCAAACTATAGCTAACAATTCTATTTCAATAGTAGCACTGCACCCATAGGTACATTATCTGGGTATATTAATATCGGAACTGAAGTTATCAAACAAAACCTTTATACTTTCAAATTATTCGACGTAGTCTTTACATTTATATCTATTACTGCGCCTTTCTTTAGTTTGAGGGTCATGGGTTTAACTATCTTGGAAAAGTTAGGAATGAACTTGCGATAGAACCCACATAATCCAAGAAATGATCTTATCTGTTTAGGTGTCTTAGTTAACGAAAAATTTTTGCATTAGTTTTGTTTGGGTTTGGTTTAATGCCATTTGTTGTGACACTAAGTCAAAGGAATTCAGTTTCCTTTTTCATGAATTCGAATTTGTCTAGCTGCATCTTCAAGTTGGCATCTCTCAGTTTCTCAAAGACTTTCTCCAACTCCAATGAAGTGAAGTAAACAATAATATCGTCCAAATAGACTAAACAATCTTTGTAGATCAAATCTTCCAAAAGATTATTCATAAATCTCTGAAAAGAAGCTGGATCATTTTTTAGGCCAAAAGGCACACGTGTATATTCATAATGCCCATGCTTAGTTGAAAAAGCAGTTTTTGCAATAGAATTTTCATTTGCTTTTTGACTTCCTGGTCAACGCTTTGGGGGTACTTGTAGTGTTTACGGTATGCTGGATCTTCATGCTAAGTCTGGATGACATGTTTAATAGTACTTGTGAATTTCAAATTTTCGCCCTCTTTGTACTGAATGTATATTCGTATAGAACCTCCTTTAAACATTCAACTTCCTCTACATTTAGATGTTCGAGTCTGTACTCGTTACATTCGCGTAACTCATTGTTGATCGCGAAGTTGACTATATCGTTGTCAACGGACATGGGATCGAGAAGTGTTACATCATTGTCCACTGTGTCACTTACAACATTTGAAGTGAGTCATTTTGATAATGCGGTCTCCTTCTTCTGTTGTTGATGCTTTGGTTTGAGGCATTTAGGTGCGGTCTTAACCTCTTGCATCTTTGGATTGATTTTCTCCACTAGAGCAGAATCATCCTTTTGCTCTGGGTCGAGGCATTTAGATGCGGTCTCGCCCTTCTTTTCTCCATACAAAAACTTAAAGGTTTTTGAACCTAGACATACTGAAGTAGTCTTTATTATGCTTTTCTTGGCCCTTTAATGGTATAGACTGTTAGATTTTCTTCTTTTTCTTCTAAATTTTCAACATTTTCCCTTATGATATTGTCTGATGAGCCTGTGTCGATCATTCCCTTGTAAATTTTGTTATGATAACTTATTCCCACATGGAGACTGGTACGTCCTCGTGTGTCACTTGAGTGTCCGAGGCAGTTTGATGAAAATTTTCATCCATTCTGCTTTGGCCACTTTGACTCTCGCGTTGCCTTTTTACCGGCCCCTGACCGTTAGTATTATTTGAGGTTGAAGGTTGGAAATTAAGAGAATTGTTAAGCGGACTGTTTTGTTGGGCTTTTGTTAAATCCCTTCTAAATTTGTAATAATTTCCCCTTTGATTACCCGGTATCAGACAAGGTGAATACTAACTTTGATTTGTCGTAGGTTGATTCAAATTTTAAGGTTGCGTATTATTATTCTGATTCGTTCCTGGATAATAAGTGCTGTAATTGTGATTTCTGTTACTGTAATATATGTGATTACTACTTTGACTATGATTTCCCCTGTTCCTGCGTCTGTTCCCTTCTGATCTATTAGAACGCTGATTTTCTGGGCCGGCGTCGTAAATGCCTAGCTCCATTGAAGCTTGTTTTAATTTATTAATAGTATCGATATCTTTGCGTGCCAATGACATATAAATTCTATCCGGCAATTTTCGATCTATTACTGACTTAACAGTTATATTTAACATTTTAGTGTAATTTGATTTATCGACAGGGTCGCTTTCTAATTCTAGCTTGTCAAACATAATCCAATATTGTGATTCGAGCTTCTCTATGAACTTACAGATGCTTCCGGGGTATGATGTATCCTCCAGTTGTTTTTTAAGTGTTATGTAGGGCCTGTGATCCTCGAATGCCATAGCCAGTGCCTTCTTTGTGTCCCATGAGCCATACATGAGCCATGTATTTGCTCTTCATTGGGTCACGACCTCTAATGCTGCATCACTAGTAACCGTTTTACTGCGCCGCATATAACGTGTGCTTGCCTGGCATCTTGGGTGGGGTATTAGTGAAGTAGCTGTTCGACCTGGTTAACGAATCCAAACAACTTGCCAGGTGTGCCATCGTAGTAGTTCAGTTCCTTAATTTGATTTATGTGGGTTTCCGAAAGTTGTGGAACCGCCATGGTTTATTTGTGTTTGTTTCTGGATAGACGGAGTTTTATTTTGGTTTTTAATTTAGTTTTAGATTTGGTTTTAAGTTTCGGAATTAAAAATTGTAATTAATTTTGTTTCCGACCGCACGGTATTTTCTTTTAATTTTTTTTTTCAGATATTACAGACAACACGGTCATTTCTTTTGAATACTACTTTCACGTAGATTCTTTTGAAGATCTCAAAAAAAAAAATGTTTTTTAGAATCACTGTTTTAATTCGCTGATCTTGGATAGCTAGTTGTATAGTGTATCCTTCAGTTGATCAGTACCGTACTAAAAGGACACTTTTTTTATTGGATCCTACCGACTGCGCCAATTAAATATTTGCAATACTTATATGTGAAAAGAATATCACTAAATAATTACAATATTTTTATTTGAGAAAAACACCGACCGATTACAATTAGGTCTCAAACTGAACTCTACTAATTATTCTGATTTGATTGACGTTCAAGCCTCGGTATCGAGCTTTTCTGATATGGACTTTAGACTTTAGGGTTCTGATGAAATGAAGAGAGAAAGCTTTGCGTTTCTCTTGGATTCATGTGCATTCGCTCTTGGATACAAGTGCTCTTAGATTTTTATAATTTGTTTAGTGAAATCGATACTTTTGTTTTTCGGGATTGCGAGTCCGAGCTTTGAACGTGGGAACGTGACGATGGGGTGAGGGCTTAAGCAAGGAATGTTTAAATTAGGGGACGGATGTTTAGTCTACCAGTAGGTGACTTATCTGGAGTTGAGGTTTTTTCACTCTCAAGGATCATATGACAATCTTGTTCTTATCTGGTATTTGTTGGGTACATCCGGAGTAGTGTAGGGTGTATTTGAGTATGTGTATTAGTGTTTGGGCATGTGCTTAAGTCTTAGGGACTTATGGATATTTTTTTTTATTTTTTTATTATTCGACTTACGGTAGGAAAATTAAAATCTTCTAAAGATACCACCTACCGTCCGTAGGTGGCATGCACGATTCATAAGCCCTATTGGAATTATGCCTACGTACTAAAACAAAAACCTCCGCGTGCTCTTTAGTCCTTGCTCGCTCACCGGGACTGCCGATCAAGGTATGATTTCGGTGAGCAGGATGTGAGGCCAGGTCGCACTCCCTCCCTTCAGTGTAGTCCATGGGGGCTCCTCCTTCCACCCTTTAGACGACTTTTACGACGAGCCGGGAACGCTGAGGAAGAATTCTTCACCCGCCGTCACCCAGGACACCAGTTTGGGTTTAGACATCCACTCTGTTGGCCATCTCGTCTGATCGGACACGCTTCATCATATTAATGATAATGCTGTGTCCACGCTCCCAAGCCCCGCTGTTCGCCAACATAGCCGCGAGCAAGCCACTAGGGCTGAACGGGGTACCTGACAGCGTCTTTAGCTCCTCTCTCTCCGCCGTGAACCTGGAGCAGTGCATTAGCACATGTTCTTCTGTTTCTTGAGCGTCGACGCAGAACAAGCATTGGGCTGACTCTACGTGACGGAACCGGAGTAGATGATCTGGGATGAGCTGATAAGTCCACCTCCCCCGTCGCGACGTTTGCCATCTGCTCTGCCATTCACCTAATAGTCACTCGTGTGCCTCTTGCCTGGAAGCGCCACTCCGCATTAGGCTGAGAGCCTTGATCTTCCGTCCCATGCTTTCCCGGCTGTTCTACTCTGCCGTCTCCTGGGCATGCCCTCCGGGGAGAGACTGAAGGAGATCAGGGCGTGGTCGCTCAGCGTCATGACGTCATGGACCATCCAGTTGTTGTTTTCTACTAGCCCTCAGCTGACAAAGGTAACGTCAATAAAGGACGTACCCCTATCGTTGTTAAACGTCGGCTTCCGTCCGTCGTTCAGCAGTATGAGGTCCAGCATTCCCATGGCGTCAATCACAGCTCGGCCTCTGGTGTTGAATGTCCTGCTGCCCCATTCCACTGCCCAGGCATTAAAGTCGCCGGCAATGACCTTCGGGCTTCGCCCTCTCGCATGGTCCACGAGCGCCTCCAGAAACTCCTCGAACTGATCGGGGGTGTCGCTCGGCGGAGCGTAGCAGCTGTACATGTGCACGTGTTTTAACTTCGCATAAGCGATACCCCGCATGGGTAAAGCAGCCAGTTCCTGGACGTGGAGAGAGCTGCAGCATTTAATAGCTGCTTTACCTGTCTCGTCAAGGATCATGGACGATTGTCCACTACCAGAGACGTAGGGTTCGCTTAGGAGTATGATGTCTACATTGCGCTCAGCCGCAGTCTGGGCCAGGAGGCTCTGCTGCGCAATGATTGACATTGAGCTGTACTACGCTAATATGAGCGTGCATTAAGGTGGCTCTTGGCATCTTTAGTGTCGCTCTGTAGGTCGGGCACGCAAAGCTACCCGTCGGGTACCCTCGCTGCTGCAGATCAGGCATTTTGGTGCTGCAACGCACCGCTTTGTCTTGTGCCCACGCTCACCGCATCTAAGACAGCAGTCTGCCCTGTCAGTGTCCTTGCAGGTTGCTGATCGATGCCCATAGCCGAGACACCTGTAGCATCTCGTGGGTCGGGCGTCCTGGGTGATACGACATCTAGACCATCCAACGATTATGGTGCCCTGTTTAAGGACTGGTATCGCAACGTTCGCGTTCAGCATCACTGAGGCTATTTGCGTGCCATCCCGCATTCTGCGAAGGCCCCTGATATCTTCAGGATTTATCTGCAGGCCCTGGAATTGGGCGACCAAGCAGCTGTGGAGCTCCTCTGCTGTCGTAGCCTCGTCCAATCCGCTGCAAGATAGAGCTATTCTTTGCGCTCCTGTGCGCACAGAGGCCAAGTCATTGAGCGCCGCTTTCAGGTCGCTCTTAAACTTGGGAACGCTTTCCGAAGCTTTCCCCTCTACCTCAAGCGACAGCTCACCTTTTTGCGTTCTCCCGATTTTTCGCACGTGACTGCCCAGTTCGCTAAGGCTCGTTTCCGATCTTAGCATTCTTGGCGACAGATGCGTAGCTGCCTGGCTTGGACTCGTTAGGTATGGATGTCGTCTTTTCTTCACCGTTGCCACCCAACGTAGGGTTGCTCGGCTTGGGCGCCTGGACTTTTGGCACTTGCACCTTGGGTACCTGCGCATTTTGTGGAGCCTTTTTGGTAGGCTTTTGTACCTCCGTCTGGGTAGCGCTGCTCTTCAAGCGGTGCTCGCTAGTAGTACCTTCGTACAGCTCTATCGCCCTGTTGTTAAGGGCTGAGAGTTCGGAAGCTATGCCCTTTGTCTCTCGTGTCACGTGCCGTTGGGTCTTGAATGCGGATAGCAGGGTGCTGATCTTGCCATTCATCCTGGTAAGTATGCCCCTCAGGTCCTCGTTCTGGAGAGCAGTGGTCAGATCCGAAGACCGATGAGGGGAACCAGCTGGGGACTTCCCTCCCGTCTTTTGCGATGGCACGGCGATGTGGTGCATCGTCTTCTGACTTGTCGCGGTCGTAGATGCTGTAGGAGCCAATTTCTCCACCTCTACAGCATCGCTGCAGTCGCTAGTCAACGGCGGCTGGGGGCCTGCGTGCTCACCACCGACGGGACCGAGATTCCGTCACCATGGGTCGGGTTACCGGCTCCTCTGGTGGGGGATCTCGAAAGTCGGGAGCTCCTCCTGAACGGGTCGTTGCGATCAGGGGAACTGCCCCCCACTGCGCTGTCCCTCAACTGAAGGATGGCCTAAGGTTACCTAGGCGAAGTACCAGCCTTAAAAAGGGGTTCCCACGTAGGTCACGGATTTCCCCCTGGCTTTTACGGATGGAGGTTTGTACCGCCTCGACTCGGACACCAGAGCCTCTGCTTAGGCACCAGCACCGTGAGAGGATGATATTTGGTCTGTCTGCGACCTTTGTGCCTTTTCCCCTTTCTTAAAGACTTGTGCGTTCCCAGTAACCAGAATCAAAATTAAATAAAAAAAAAAAAAAAAAAAACTTTTGGATATGTCACTATATATATGTCGGAGATTGAGTAGATTTAGCGTATTCCTTGAATTATTATTTGTATGTAACCGAAATTATGTTATAGATCCGTTATGTTAAGAATGAGCAGCAAACAATAAAATTCACAGAAAGCGTTCCGTTATTGAGTGGGCATTATTTGTGTATGTATATAAATGAGCATGGCGCCTGTGGTTGTTGTGGTAGAGTTTCGTGGAAACGAAGTAAGAAAGAAGCAATTAAGCGAAGTTAATAAATAGACGAAAAGCATCGAGAGGGCGACGCCTGAGTAAATCAGTCTGGTGAGAACTGCCGAAGGAACAACACACAGGCGACTTGCTGTGCTGATCAATATGGACGCGAAAGTGAATGAAAAGTCGCGCTCGGGTTCTCCGACAGCAGAAGTGCGATCGGCCTACTCCCAAGACCTCTCCAGTAATCAGTGGCGTGCATTATTGGAATCGCAAAGCAAAAGTTTCATGGAGTTAATTAAATCTATGCAGAATTCCAAAATGGAGACGCAACAAAAAGCAAAGTGACGCTACCGAAGTTTAGCCCAGACACTGCAAATGCAGATGCAGCTGCATGGCGCAAAAATGGCGATATAATTATGACAGAAAATGTGTTGGAAGGAAGCGCTTTGGTTATGGCACTAAGCAACTCATTAGAAGGAGGAGCATCCCAATGGTTATCCCAGATTTGCTACGGTGGAATTAAGTGGCCAGAATTCAGAGAATTATTTACACAACGATATGACAGTGTAGAGACGCCGGCAGCCACTTTGTTAAACATGTATAACGATGGCCCAAGGGCGAATGAGTGTTTGTCTGTATATGCCAGCAAACAAGTAACGGCATTGCTCTCGAAGTAAAAAGAAGTGAGCAATGAAGAAATTGATGTATCGGTCGTGCTCGCGTATGTAGCTCAACTTGACTACCGACTTCAGCGTATATTATTCACAACGAATATCCAGACACGAAGCGAATTGGAAAAAAAAATTGCGTGCCTTTGCTTTTGGTAAACGCAATGACCAAAAGTCACCAGACTATGCTAATGCTCCAGAGCGTAAGAAGTAGAAATTATCATCGCGCATGAAGTGTCACTATTGTGGCAAACCTGGCCATAAGTTCGCAGAGTGCCGAACCAGATTGGCTGGAGAAGTGAAGATGGCAAAGAGTAACCCTACACACAGCCACTCTACTCCAAAGAGGGACATCTCAACCATAAAATGCTACAAGTGTGGACAGCTGGGGCTATTGCAACAAGGTGCACAACATCGTCAAGCCATGTGTGCCGTTGTTGATCGAAGAGGGAATTTGTACCAAATGGGAGAGCCCGTTCCATACTTTTTGATTCCGGAGCTGAGTGTTCCTTATTGAAAGAAAAATTAGCAGATAAGTTCATGGGAAAAATAATACTGTAATTATGAATGGTATAGGTGAAGGCTCCGTCACATGCACAATGCAAATTCTAGCTACCGTGAAGATTTGTAATTTTTCCTTAGAATTCGTGTTCTATGTAGTCATGGACAAATATTTGAAGTACGATGTGTTGATTGGCTGTGAGATTTTAGGTCAAGGCTTTGACGTAACTATTAGTGCCAACGAATTTGTTTTGTATAAAATTAATACTGTCAATATACTGTCTAGCATTACTAATACGAGTTATATGGATTCTATAAATAGGGATATTGACTTGACTGAGTCCGACAAAGCTGAACTTGCAGAAGTATTAAAATCCTATGCACTGAAATTTATAAATGGTATACCAAGTAGCCGAGTTACCACGGGTGAATTAGATATCCGTATAATTGATGCCAGTAAAACCGTAATGAGGCGCCCGTATAGACTGAGTAACGATGAAAAGTTGTTGGTGAGAAATAAAATTCAGAAACTTTTAGCCTCAAACGTTATTCGTCCAAGCTGCTCCCCATTTGCACGTACAATGCTGTTAGTGAAGAAAGAGGATGGTAGTGATCGTTTGTGCATAGACTACCGTGAACTGAATTCAAATACAATTTAATAATTCAAAATAAGTATCCTTTGCCCTTGATATCAGATCAAATTGATAGACTATGTGGAAGCAAGAATTTTTCTAGCCTCGATATGGCGAGCGGCTTCTATCAGATACCTATAAAGTCAGAATCGATAGAACGCACAGCCTTAGTCACAACAGAAAGACAATATAAATTTGTAGCAATACCCTTTGGCTTGAAGAATGCTTCATCTGTGTTTCAGCTAGCCATAATGAAAGCATTAGGTGAGGTGGCATACTCATATGCTGTTGTCTAAATAGATGATGTTTTAGTCGTAGCTGGCACAAAGGAGGAGGCCTTTGTTAGACTGAGGGACGTGTTGAACAGATTATCTAGTGCGGGATTTTCGTTTAACATGAACAAGTGCTCATTCCTAAAGACGAGTGCTGAATATTTGGTTATAAAATTGAGAATGGTGAAATAAGGCGAAATCCCCACAAGATTCAAGCATTGGTTGCATTGCCGCCGCCACAAACAGTTACACAACTGAGACCGTTTATTGGCCTATCTTCATATTTTCGACAGTTTGTTCCTCCCTTTTCTGAAAAATTTGAGAGAGCCTGGAGCCACCTCTAGAGCCACGCGAAAAAATCGTGCGCCGAAAAATCGTATGGCGTTACGCATCTTGTTATTATCTTGCCTTTGAGTGTATACTCGTCTTGGAAACTATTAATCTATTGGCAAGACGGTCTGATGAGCTGGAAAAAAACGGCTGTATCCCTCGATTACTGAAAGAAGGCCAAGCTGCTTGCGACTATCTTAGCACCAACAAAGACACTAGAATAACAAGATGCGTAACGTCGTACGATTATGTGGCACACGATTTTTTTGCTCTAGAGGTGGCTCCAGGCTCTCTCTTGAATTTTTGTTCGAGAGCGAGAGAGCGGAGAGCGCTACAGCGAACAGCTCTTTTCTACGCATACAGTGATAGCAGACAACTGTATGTGTGCACACGTATGCTCATACATTGTAAATTTGACAAAATATGCCCTTCACCTTAGAAGTTTAAGAACAACTTTAAATCTATATTATTTTTGATCAATTCGCACCATGCGAAAAATTCTTGTTTTGCATTGCCTTAATGTAATTATTATTGAAATATAGCTTAGAAATAGTAATAGCTAAATCATAATATCACAAAATAAATTTCAAAAATGACTTTATATTAGAATATTTGTCATTAGAGTTTCAGCTTGCGGCGTGTGAAAAATTAACAAGGCAATAATTGTTGAGTGCTTGTGTCTGCACTTCGTGCCTCAAGATATGACCAAAGCAAAGACACTAGAATAATTCTAGTGTTTCTGATATGAATTTTGCAATAAACCGTTTCTATTTTTATTTTTATTATATTTTATTTATTTTATAAATATTTATTTTCTTCTTCGAATTATTTTTATGAAATATTTATTTCTCAATGTAATGTTGTAACGAACTGATTTTCTTATTTTTTGTGCGTTCGTCCCACCAAATTTATGATTTGTGTGATTGCCCGACCAAGGAAAAGCAATGGGTTCTTATTATAGTCGTTTATTTTGCTGTCTTATAGATAACGCGTCCGGCGATCTCGCTGCTTCTGCGGCGCCTTGCCTCCGTGGTCCTGCTTGCTCCTAGACACGGACGACGAGTCGGCCCGGCCGGGATTAGGATGTTATGGGGCAGGGTGTATCGTCCTCGGGCGAGGCAACGCTCATCCTGGGACCACCTTTGCCGACCACTGACTCCACTGTCCCTTTCGAACCCGCTACGTCGTTGTCGTCTCCTCTGGAAGACCAACTGCCGGTCGGTATGGGTTTAGGATATGTTATGGGGCAGGGTGCAGCGTCCCCGGGCGAGGCAACGCTCGTCCTGGGACCACCTGTACCGACCACTGACTCCACTGACCCTTACGAGCACGCCAAGTTCTTGCCTTCCCTTCTGAAGGTCCCTTTGCCGGCCGGAACGGGTTTAGGATGTTATGGTATGGGCGAGGCAACGCTCGGCCTGGGACCACCTTTGCTGGCCACTGACTCCACTGACCCTTTCTGACACGACAGATCCTTCTCCTCAACTCCCAGGATCTCTTCCCGTGATCGTCCTTCCGTGTCCTTCGGGCTTTTTGCCGACCGATGCTTTCACTGTTTCTTTTCTTCTGACTTGACCGCGCGTTCTCACTCCCGAACTCCTTCTGTTCCGACGCACTATCTTCGTACACGCGCGATCTTGCTGTCTCACTGACTGCACCGCATCCATGCTCGCGCCGACCCTTTATAGGCCGCAGGGATCCCGTTATTTCCCTTTTTGCGCACGGCCCGCTCGGGTACAAGGTCCACATATTGTGCCGTTAATTCACGGTGAGTCCTCTTTGCGCACGCACCGTTACCGTTCGACCTCTTCGCCCTTGGTCCGCTAGAGTCCAAGGTCCAGAGCGGTACCGTTAGTTCACGGTGCGTCTTCTTTGTGCACGCACCGTTACCCCAATCCGTTGGAGTCCAATGTCCAATGCGGTACCGTTAATTCACGTGTCTCTCCGCTTTGCCGTGCATCGCGGCTGTTGCTAGGCCACTCCCCTACACAAGATTTGTGGGGAGATTTAAGACTCCTCACAATGTCTTCTTTTGGAAAATTTATGTTTTAAATTACAGTAGTTATAATAATTTCCTTTTATTTGCTTTAATTATTTAGTATATTTATGACTTTGGCTGAATAAGATGTATGTAAATGCTCCAAAATATTGTTATTCTAGTGTCACTCAGTCTACCCTATCTCCAATGCATCACGCCATAAAGTCGTGGTAGGCACTTCGACTAATCAATCCATGCATTGCAATGCGGCACTCCGGAGACACAGTGTTTGAATACCGCTGCTGGACGTTCTCAGCGCGGAGCGCTTAATATATTTTGGAACATATTTGTTTGTGTACATACGTACATACATTTCAGTTGTCGCAAATATAAAATCTAATCCAATATCTCATATGCATGAATAAAATATCAAAAAGATAGATACAATAGATAAAAGAATCGGAAAATAACTAAATTCCAAACAATGAAAATTTCAATATCCAAGTTAGAGGCATTTTATGTATAGCAGATATTTATCAATTTATCGATAGAAGCAACCTCAAACATAAATATAATTACAACTTCGCGGTTTGTTGGTTTATAAAAAAAAGTATTTTTATTGATCAAAAACTTAAGCGAATGTCGGAGACAAATTCTAGTCTTACACAATTGAAGTATGAATAAAATCTAAATCTAATTAGCAAAGCGAACGCTTAGCAAACCCTTGGCTGAGCTTATTTACTTCTTCATATTGAGCGTACATAGGCTCTCATTTATGTTTACGTTAATTAGGCGCTCTCTTGAGTGGATTGTGCATGGATATAGATCAGCCGAGTTTGAGCTACGTGGGAAGTTTCGACCCTTAAAGCTGTGTAAGCAGTTTTGACCCTCTGGTGGGAGTCGCGAATGCGGCTGCGGATGTTTATGTCTGTTGGATTGGGTGCCTTCTTGAGTGGATCACTCATGGGTACTGATCAGCCGAGAACTTGAGCTGCGTAAGCGGTTTTGACCCTTTGGTGGGAATAACTGATTCGGCAGCGGATGTTAATGTTTACATTAGGGTAGGCTGCATTTGTTATTGTCACCAGAATTTGGGTTCTTATTGGATACATGAT
>NW_007931095.1:0-25698 GCF_000001215.4 Drosophila melanogaster | reverse complement strand
TAGCTGTGTCACACGAAACTGTGCTCCAAGTCATCCTACGCCATAGGTACTCTTCAAGAGTTGCAAGGAAAAACCCTTTGCTATCAGATGCCAATATTGAAAAGCGTCATTTATTCGCTGTGAGCATGATGGATCATGCGGAAGAGTACTGGGATGACGTCATATTTTGTGACGAAACAAAAATGATGCTCTTTTATAACGACGGGCCAAGCAGAGTATGGCGCAAACCGTTGAGTACGCTAGAAAAACAAAATATCATTCCAACGATAATATTTGGAAAAATGTCACTGATGGTTTGGGGCTGTATCATCAGCCGTGGAGTGGGAAAACTAGCCTTAATTGAGAGCACAATAAATGCCGTGCAATATCTAGGAATGTTAAAAAACAAATTTGAAGGCCAGTGTAGAAAAAATTAGCTTGGTTAGCAACAACAAGCCAAATTTTAAGTTTTACCAGGACATGATCAGAAACATAAAGAGTGCAATGTACGCACCTGGCGCCTTAATAACTGTGGTAAAGTGATCGATACGCCCCCTCAGAGTCCTGATCTGAACCCCATTGAAAATTTGTGGACCTACTTAAAGAAGAAGGTGGCAAAAAGGGACCTAAAACACAACAACAGCTTATGACTGTAATAGTCGAAGAGTGTGAAAAGATCCCGTTTGAATATGACCTGCAAAAACTTGTCCAATCCATGAAAAAAAGGCTTCAACTTGTAGCTAAAGCCAATGGGGAACATACTACATACCAAAACTTTTAAAATTTTAATAAAATAATTAAAAAATTTAGGATTAAACTTCGATTTAGTGTTTTGTGTAAAGAGTTTCTTGACAGTCTCAAAAGTGTGTAAACTTGGAATTTGTTGTTTATTTTCTTGTATATTTAATATTTTTAATTTGTTTTTTGATTTATAAGTAAAATAAATATTGTTTAATAATATTTTATAAAAAAATTGCGTTTAATTAAGCAAAAAACCCTTTATTTTTAGCTTTAAAGTCAAAAATTCAACTTATTTTACAGTGTGTAAACAGTTTCTTGACAAACTGTACATTGCGCAGATTATCTGCATTCCCTTTAACCAAAGTTTACCAAAGTTTAAATCGCCTGTGTCTCAAGTGCCGAGGCGGAAAAGGCGTATAACCAAAGTTTACTAAAGTTTAGATTGTTTCCCGTCGGCAAATCCAAACCACAAATAAAATTTATTCCAAGTGCCGACGCGGAAAAGGCGTTTTATTTTCCATCAATGTTTTTCGGTAAATTTCCAAATTAATTTCCGAACAATAAATAAATTTTAAAATAAATTAAACATTTTCAATATTTATTAAATTATTTTTTAATTTGAAAGTTTTCAAAAAAAATAATTATCGATAAATAAATAATACGACCGCCACATACAAGTCGTTCACCCGACAAATATTTCATTTTCGTATTGCTTGGATATTAGTTTGTGGGTGTTTTAGAAGTATTTACAACGCGGAGAAAAGACTTCAATTCCAGTCATTCCATGTTCTCCGTTTCCAGTTGTAAATAAAAGAATAAAATTTTCTTCGTTCTAATAAAAATTTTATATCACCGTGTTCCACATTCCAAGAGTTTTAACCGTAAATAAGGTGGACCCAATTACCACAGATCACAGGTCATTTATACAATTCGCTGTTCACTCCGAGTCACCTGTCCGATTAGTCTAAACTACGGCGTTTCCACTTCGTAAGTTTTACACCACTTAAATTATTAAGTGCAGTCTGAGGAATCTGTCTACTTTTTCAAAAGTTTGACAGGCTTCCCTTCCATTTCGCATTTCTTCGATTATGCCCATCGGGGACGATAAGAAGAAATTATCCGCTGACAAGCCCAGGTCTATTTTTTCACCACAAGGGCCCAAGAGTCCAAGAATCCCACGATGCTTGGCGTCCGTCGCGACCAAGTCCGAACCCTATGGGACAAGGTTGAGAAGGAATACGATCTCTGCTCAGAGTGCCTTGTGTCAGCAGGCGAAGCGGCAGCAAGCAACATGCCTACTCTCAGGGCTAAATACAGTTATTGCTATTCAGTCTATGAAAGGTGTGTTGCCCAGCTCGTTGATAAAATCGAGCAGGGCACTTCTCAGTCCATCCCAACCGCGAACGCTGCGCCCCAGGCCTACATTTCCTCTGGCTGTCGGTTGCCTCCATGCGATACAGAAGTTTTCGCAGGCGACTATCTTCGCTGGCCGACTTTCCAGGATCTTTTAAATTATTAGATATATAATAATATATTAAATATTTATATATATATAAATATCTATTAATTTATAATTAGTATATAAATTTTTTTTTAAAAAAATAATTTTTTTTAAAAAAATTTTTTAAAAAATAAAAAAAATAAATAAATTATATTTCATTATAAAATTTATTTATTAATAAATTCTCCACTCCCACGCTCTCCCGCTCTTCACCACAGAGTCTCCGAGGAGTCTCCGCTGCGCTTGGGAGAACCCAACGCATTAGAATAAGCTTTAGTGTAAAAGTAACCACGATCAATAAAACATACGCCCGGTCGCGCCCGCGCTAATTCTACAAGTCTTCCAGTGTTTTTTCGAGTGGTCTTTTTTTCAGCAAACTAGGAATTTTCCAGGACCAGCACCCCCCATCACCCCAACATTTTGGTCCTTCGAGCCGGATATCTCCATACCTTTTCGTTCAATTTGCTGTCAGATTTATTGTCAGATCTAACGGATTTCTCCGACAAAAGGCAATTAAAGGAAATTACTATCTATTATCCATTTTCACGGGCGCCGCCATATTACCGTTCTAAAATTCTAAGTCCCATTTTCCGAATATATCCGAACAGTGCAAAATTCCAAATGTGGAAAAGTGAAATTAATTTGTGCCAAGTTCAGTGAAAATTTCTAAAGTCCAAAGCTCTGCCAAAAGTGGCAAACATTCCGTTCTCGTTCACTGTGTCCAACGCAAGCCAAATTCTTTTCAACACATTTGTTTTGCTTTAACTCCGCAGTCCGCTCAATACAATTTGCTCTGCTATACATACAAACAACAAACAACACATACCCGCTGGCCATTCCAAGGAAAATATTAAGTAAATATTTTCCCGCCATTTACCCATTTACATTGCATGCATTACATCTCCATATACATACATATACATATACATTTCCATATACATACATATACATATACATCTCCATATACATTACATATCGTACCGACATACATTGCGCAGATTATCTGCATTCCCTTTAACCAAAGTTTACCAAAGTTTAAATCGCCTGTGTCTCAAGTGCCGAGGCGGAAAAGGCGTATAACCAAAGTTTACTAAAGTTTAGATTGTTTCCCGTCGGCAAATCCAAACCACAAATAAAATTTATTCCAAGTGCCGACGCGGAAAAGGCGTTTTATTTTCCATCAATGTTTTTCGGTAAATTTCCAAATTAATTTCCGAACAATAAATAAATTTTAAAATAAATTAAACATTTTCAATATTTATTAAATTATTTTTTAATTTGAAAGTTTTCAAAAAAAATAATTATCGATAAATAAATAATACGACCGCCACATACAAGTCGTTCACCCGACAAATATTTCATTTTCGTATTGCTTGGATATTAGTTTGTGGGTGTTTTAGAAGTATTTACAACGCGGAGAAAAGACTTCAATTCCAGTCATTCCATGTTCTCCGTTTCCAGTTGTAAATAAAAGAATAAAATTTTCTTCGTTCTAATAAAAATTTTATATCACCGTGTTCCACATTCCAAGAGTTTTAACCGTAAATAAGGTGGACCCAATTACCATAGATCACAGGTCATTTATACAATTCGCTGTTCACTCCGAGTCACCTGTCCGATTAGTCTAAACTACGGCGTTTCCACTTCGTAAGTTTTACACCACTTAAATTATTAAGTGCAGTCTGAGGAATCTGTCTACTTTTTCAAAAGTTTGACAGGCTTCCCTTCCATTTCGCATTTCTTCGATTATGCCCATCGGGGACGATAAGAAGAAATTATCCGCTGACAAGCCCAGGTCTATTTTTTCACCACAAGGGCCCAAGAGTCCAAGAATCCCAAGCATTTCGGTGAGAACGCCTGCGCAGATTTCCGACGACTGTGCTACCCCATCCAAAGCCACAGTACAGCGCACAGCTAAAAATATGGCTGCTTCAGATCTAGCGCTAGCCAAATTCATTTCGGTTTCTGACCGCTTAAGCGAATTTGAGGCTGAGATCAACACTCCGGAATCCGCAGCTCCAACCGTCACGATGCTTGGCGTCCGTCGCGACCAAGTCCGAACCCTATGGGACAAGGTTGAGAAGGAATACGATCTCTGCTCAGAGTGCCTTGTGTCAGCAGGCGAAGCGGCAGCAAGCAACATGCCTATTCTCAGGGCTAAATACAGTTATTGCTATTCAGTCTATGAAAGGTGTGTTGCCCAACTCGTTGATAAAATCGAGCAGGGCACTTCTCAGTCCATCCCAACCGCGAACGCTGCGCCCCAGGCCTACATTTCCTCTGGCTGTCGGTTGCCTCCATGCGATACAGAAGTTTTCGCAGGCGACTATCTTCGCTGGCCGACTTTCCAGGATCTTTTAAATTATTAGATATATAATAATATATTAAATATTTATATATATATAAATATCTATTAATTTATAATTAGTATATAAATTTTTTTAAAAAAAAATAATTTTTTTTTAAAAAAATTTTTTAAAAAATAAAAAAAATAAATAAATTATATTTCATTATAAAATTTATTTATTAATAAATTCTCCACTCCCACGCTCTCCCGCTCTTCACCACAGAGTCTCCGAGGAGTCTCCGCTGCGCTTGGGAGAACCCAACGCATTAGAATAAGCTTTAGTGTAAAACTAACCACGATCAATAAAACATACGCCCGGTCGCGCCCGCGCTAATTCTACAAGTCTTCCAGTGTTTTTTCGAGTGGTCTTTTTTTCAGCAAACTAGGAATTTTCCAGGACCAGCACCCCCCATCACCCCAACATTTTGGTCCTTCGAGCCGGATATCTCCATACCTTTTCGTTCAATTTGCTGTCAGATTTATTGTCAGATCTAACGGATTTCTCCGACAAAAGGCAATTAAAGGAAATTACTATCTATTATCCATTTTCACGGGCGCCGCCATATTACCGTTCTAAAATTCTAAGTCCCATTTTCCGAATATATCCGAACAGTGCAAAATTCCAAATGTGGAAAAGTGAAATTAATTTGTGCCAAGTTCAGTGAAAATTTCTAAAGTCCAAAGCTCTGCCAAAAGTGGCAAACATTCCGTTCTCGTTCACTGTGTCCAACGCAAGCCAAATTCTTTTCAACACATTTGTTTTGCTTTAACTCCGCAGTCCGCTCAATACAATTTGCTCTGCTATACATACAAACAACAAACAACACATACCCGCTGGCCATTCCAAGGAAAATATTAAGTAAATATTTTCCCGCCATTTACCCATTTACATTGCATGCATTACATCTCCATATACATACATATACATATACATTTCCATATACATACATATACATATACATCTCCATATACATTACATATCGTACCGACATACATTGCGCAGATTATCTGCATTCCCTTTAACCAAAGTTTACCAAAGTTTAAATCGCCTGTGTCTCAAGTGCCGAGGCGGAAAAGGCGTATAACCAAAGTTTACTAAAGTTTAGATTGTTTCCCGTCGGCAAATCCAAACCACAAATAAAATTTATTCCAAGTGCCGACGCGGAAAAGGCGTTTTATTTTCCATCAATGTTTTTCGGTAAATTTCCAAATTAATTTCCGAACAATAAATAAATTTTAAAATAAATTAAACATTTTCAATATTTATTAAATTATTTTTTAATTTGAAAGTTTTCAAAAAAAATAATTATCGATAAATAAATAATACGACCGCCACATACAAGTCGTTCACCCGACAAATATTTCATTTTCGTATTGCTTGGATATTAGTTTGTGGGTGTTTTAGAAGTATTTACAACGCGGAGAAAAGACTTCAATTCCAGTCATTCCATGTTCTCCGTTTCCAGTTGTAAATAAAAGAATAAAATTTTCTTCGTTCTAATAAAAATTTTATATCACCGTGTTCCACATTCCAAGAGTTTTAACCGTAAATAAGGTGGACCCAATTACCACAGATCACAGGTCATTTATACAATTCGCTGTTCACTCCGAGTCACCTGTCCGATTAGTCTAAACTACGGCGTTTCCACTTCGTAAGTTTTACACCACTTAAATTATTAAGTGCAGTCTGAGGAATCTGTCTACTTTTTCAAAAGTTTGACAGGCTTCCCTTCCATTTCGCATTTCTTCGATTATGCCCATCGGGGACGATAAGAAGAAATTGTCCGCTGACAAGCCCAGGTCTATTTTTTCACCACAAGGGCCCAAGAGTCCAAGAATCCCAAGCATTTCGGTGAGAACGCCTGCGCAGATTTCCGACGACTGTGCTACCCCATCCAAAGCCACAGTACAGCGCACAGCTAAAAATATGGCTGCTTCAGATCTATCGCTAGCCAAATTCATTTCGGTTTCTGACCGCTTAAGCGAATTTGAGGCTCAGATCAACACTCCGGAATCCGCAGCTCCAACCGTCACGATGCTTGGCGTCCGTCGCGACCAAGTCCGAACCCTATGGGACAAGGTTGAAAAGGAATACGATCTCTGCTCAGAGTGCCTTGTGTCAGCAGGCGAAGCGGCAGCAAGCAACATGCCTATTCTCAGGGCTAAATACAGTTATTGCTATTCAGTCTATGAAAGGTGTGTTGCCCAGCTCGTTGATAAAATCGAGCAGGGCACTTCTCAGTCCATCCCAACCGCGAACGCTGCGCCCCAGGCCTACATTTCCTCTGGCTGTCGGTTGCCTCCATGCGATACAGAAGTTTTCGCAGGCGACTATCTTCGCTGGCCGACTTTCCGGGATCTTTTCACAGCCATTTATATTAATAATCCACGGCTGACTCCGGTTGAAAAGTTATTCCACTTAAATGCCAAAACAAGTGGCGACGCGCATGCCATAGTTTCGATTTCGCCTCTCACCAACGAGGGTTTCCGCTCTGCGTGGGAAAACCTGATAGAGCGTTTCGAAAATAAACGATTGTTGGTAAACAGTCAATTGAAAATACTGTTTAATGTGCAGTCGATACCACAGGAATCTGGGGCGGCCTTGAAGGTACTGCAAAGTACTGTTCAAGGTTGCTTGACTGCCTTAGAACTGTCAGGCATCAACACGGAGAACTGGGACTGCCTGCTGGTATATCTGTGCTCATCCAAGCTCCCGAAGATAACTCTCTCCTTATGGGAGCAGTCGCTACATAAGAAAGCCGACATCCCGACATGGGGAGAGCTGAACACCTTCCTCACAGAACGTCATCGAACCCTAGAAGCAATTGATGATGTGAGACCGTCCGTACCGAGTCAGTCGCATTCCAAAGCGATAAACTCAAGTGGGCCCTCTAGAAAATTAAATTCCTACGAGGCGAAAGTGGCTCTAAAATTGAAAAGTTGCGACTTGTGCAACAAGGAGAACCATCCTGTCCGTGTATGTCCGCGGTTTCTCCAAATGTCGGTTGACGACCGGTCAGCCTACATTAAACGGAAGCAGTTATGCTTAAACTGCTTCCCAACGGGACATCAGCTTCGTGAGTGCAAAAGCACTCACAATTGTTTTACTTGCCGTGGCCGGCATCACACGTTGTTGCACCGAAACAACCTCTGTTCCAGCAATTCAAGCCCTTCAAATTCTGCAAGGCCAATTTCCGCTAATCAGGCCAATTTCGTTCCAAATGAGCAAGCCGGTGTTCAAAATTATTTCGCCACGGGCTCAAGAGCTATCCTTCTTGGCACTGCCATAATCAATATCTCCCATCTTGGCACTAACTTTAAGGCACGCGCCCTGATCGACTCCGGATCAGAAGCGACATTCAGAACCGAGCGACTGTTCAATCTAATTAGATTGCCATTCCAGGTGGTTCAAGCCCAAGTCTCGGGCTTAAACCAAACAGTAGCTGCTCCGTCCAAGAAGCTCTGCAGTTTCACCATCCGATCTCCGACTAGGCCCGCGTTGCAGTTGGAGACGACGGCCTATGTCCTTCCTCAACTAGCCGGAAATCTGCCTTCCTACCCAATTCCAAAAAATTTCCTTCGGGATCTTCCCGATTTTCCACTGGCGGATCCAAAATTCTATGAGAGCGCACAAATAGATGTACTTATCGGAGCCGACATCCTGCCTTCGGTGCTTCTGAGTGGAGCAAAAACCAACATCTGTGGCTCTCTCTTGGGGCAAGAGACCATTTTTGGCTGGGTACTAACTGGGCCAGTGTCAGCCTCAGCCCAAAGCAGAATTTCCTCTTTTTCGACACAGATCTCCTACGCGTACGATAATTCACTGGACAAACTCCTCACGAAATTTTGGGAGGTGGAGGATATACCAACAAAGTTGGTAAAAGAATCCGATTCCATGTGCGAGAAGAATTTCCTTCGAACGACCACGAGAAACGAGTGCGGCAAATATGTCGTTACTCTGCCTTTTCGCGACCCCGAACATATCGGTTCCGGGCTAGGGCATTCTAGGTCTGTCGCGTTGGCTCAGTTCTTAAGAAATGAGCAGCGTCTAAAAAGAGATGAGGCCTTGAAAGCGAGATACGATTCGGTGATCCAGGAATATCTCGACTTAAAGCACATGCGACAAGTTCTTCCTACGCATGATTGCAACGCCTATTATATGCCACATCACGCCGTTTTAAAACCGGAGAGCGTAACTACTAAACTCCGTGTAGTATTCAATGCCTCCAGCCCATCATCGAATGGTACCAGTTTAAATGATATCCTTCATGCTGGCCCTGTCTTACAGTCCGACTTGACCATTCAAATTCTGAAGTGGCGCTATTTCCGATACGTGTTCAACGCCGATATCGAGAAAATGTATCGGCAGATCTAGGTAGATCCGAGACACACTCCATTCCAGCGAATACTTTTCGAGGTCGAGCATCATGGCTTTTGCGATGCGTCGCAAAAGGCTTACGGGGCGGCCATATATGTCCGCGTAGAAGTGGGCAGCACCATTATGGTGCAACTCCTGACCGCGAAAACCCGGGTAGCACCAGTCAAAACGGTTTCGCTCCCAAGATTGGAGCTGTGCGGAGCGTTATTGCTTTCCGAAATGGCTGCAGCCATCATTCCGCAGATGCCTACGACTAACTCCGAACTTTACTGTTGGACGGACTCCACGATAGTGCTTGCATGGTTAAGCAAGCCACCATGCCAGTGGACCACATTTGTAGCCAATAGGGTGACGAAGATCGCCCAGGCCACAAAAACAGAGAATTGGTCTCATGTTCAATCTGAGCATAATCCAGCAGACCTGGCAAGTAGAGGAGTTTCCCTCCAAGATCTAGCCGATAGCCAGTTATGGTGGCACGGACCGACTTGGTTGCAAAATCCACGCAACCAATGGCCAACTCAGGTCAACGCTCCGGTGACCGACCTGGAGAAGCGTGCTCTAAAAGTCCATCTCGCGAAAGCTCCTTCTGAAGAGTTGTTGGCACGTTTCTCCAAGCTAGAGAAAGCTCTACGAGTCCTTGCCTATGCTTATCGCTTCATTCAGCGGAGCAGGAAGTAGACATCTCCATCTGATGTGCATCTACTGGCCACTGAAATCGCCGCCGCCGAGCGGTTCCTAATTTCGAACACTCAGCGCAGAGAATTCCCTGTGGAATATCACTGCCTAAGTGAAAAGCGTCCAAAAATCTACGCATCGATGCCATGGTCGTCATCAAGGACGACAACTTGCCCTCTAATGAGTGGCGGCTCGACAGAATTGAGTCTGTTTTCCCAGGAGCTGACGGCAACGTCCGTGTAGTAAACATCCGTACTGCACGTGGAGTTATTAAACGTCCAGTGGCAAAAGTGGTGCTTTTGCCGACGGAGTCTTCCGCATCTCCACAATAATAGGCGCTCCTCTCGTCCTTAGTTGTAGTTCACTATCACTAATCATCCGTTATTTTTCATTTCGTTTTCGATCTCCTTTCGACATTCGACTACGCGCAGCATGGCTCCTCGTCAACAAAACGCACGCAGTGCTCGTGCCGTGGAGAGCAGACGTACCCGAGGTATTCAATCCTACCGATGCCGAGTCTGTCGCGGTATCCATCCTCTTCGGAAGTGCGCGAGGTTCCTAAAGCTCAGCGCTGAAAAGCGTTTGCGAGCAGTCCTCATTAACAAATACTGCGCCGATTGCCTCGCTCACGAGCATTCCACGGTAGACTGCCGAAGCGGTGATCGTTGCAAGCAGCTTCGGCCTCGTCCCAACGTTCCCGCCGGCACAATCCGCCAACTCAGCGTAGGAGTTCACCGGCACGACGACCGGAATCGACGACGCCAGGCCCATCGCTCTCATCGCTGCTGCAACGCCACAGCGTGAACATCCTTCCCACAGCGCTGGTCAAGTTGGAGACCGGGACGAAGACCTTCGAGACCGCAGCACTTATCGATCCGTGCACCCCCATGAGCTGCATCGACGCTTCGTTGGCGTCAGCCTTTAAGCTTTCGATGACCAATGTTGGCGACGAGAAGGTCTGCACGACGACGATTCGCTCCAGGATCGACGCGAACACGAAGCTCGAGGTCGTGCTCAAGATCGAGCCCAGGGTGCAGATCCGTACACCTGTCCGGGCATTGAGCGACACCGTAGTCTCGTGTGCCTGGATCGTGTCCGGTGCCTGCAGCTTGCCGTAGGATGGCTATGTTGCAACCCCAGTGATTGCAAGGGGGGCGGAATGTTCGAGTTACGGGGTTTGGACTGTCACCCGCTCTCCGCTCCCTCTTACGTTCTCAACTCCCTCTTACGCTCTCCCGCTCTTCACCACAGAGTCTCCGAGGAGTCTCCGCTGCGCTTGGGAGAACCCAACGCATTAGAATAAGCTTTAGTGTAAAAACTAACCACGATCAATAAAACATACGCCCGGTCGCGCCCGCGCTAATTCTACAAGTCTTCGAGTGTTTTTTCGAGTGGCCTTTTTTTCAGCAAACTAGGAATTTTCCAGGACCAGCACCCCCCATCACCCCAACACATTTTATTTTTCCGTGCGATTCAAGCGCGACATTCGACGCTGCAGCCTTTTTCTTTATTTATTGTTTGTCTGTCTTTGGTCAACTGCCACCCACATAGGCAGCCCGGATTCTCACAGTATCAAAAGATATCAGATATCAAAAATCAAGCTCCCCCTCTAAGACGTGTAACCGCGAATCTGGCGAACAGAACAGCTCAAAGCTGTAATACAATAGCGGAGGAGGCCGCCAAAAACGAACTCACACAAAATGAAATGCGTCAGAAAATTAAGGAGCTGGCCAGCGGGTTGGCAGCAGCACATGTCGCGCCCACCTCAGCCGAGGCCTCCGTTATTAGAACCTACGAACCCATATATAGAAGTAATTTAACTATCGTTAAATATTTGCCTGAATATTCGGGGTCACAGGAATCATATGTTTCTTGGCGACAAGCGGCGATAGCCGCACATCGCATATCTAAAAATTTCAACGGCACCTCTCGCCATTAAGAGGCAGTGACAATTATTAGAAACAAAGTTAGGGGCGCGGCCGATAACGTTTTATCCTCGTTTGGCACTGTATTGAATTTCGATGCCATTATAAATCGGCTCGATTTCACTTACAGCGACAATCGTCCAATGCTTGTCATTGAACAAGACATGAGCACTTTAACAACATAACCCTGTAACAATATTATGATGAGGTCTAGAAAAAACTTACCTTACTCACAAATAAAGCTCATATGTATCACGAGCCATCGACGGCAAAAATATTGTGCGAAAAATTCCGTGAGGACGCCTTGTGTATTTTCATCTCGGAACTTAAACGCAATCTCAGTGACGTGCTTTTCGTGGAAAAGCCGAAAGGTATGCCGTTAGCTCTGGCTTTAGTGCAAGAAGTAGAATCTAACCACGAGAGGTACGTTTTTGCAGCCAGTTTTGCAAAAAATCAGGAAGGCAAACCTGTAAAAGCGCAGGGTCGTTAACTTGACACGTACGACCACCATGACCGACAACATAATAATACCAAAAATCCGTATTTCAATAGGCAGCATAAGGCACACGCCGACCCGAAAATTGTCAAAAATTACAAAAACAAAGGCACACCAGAGCCTATGGAGGTCGATCCCTGCTTTTCTAAATTGCTGCAGCAATGGGTGCATGCAAATGGCTAACAGAATAGAAGACCAGCCACCTCTGAGCGCACAGCGCCATTGCGAAAATTTTTATTTGATTTGCGATTTGGATTTGGTTTGATGCCATTTATGTGTCCTAGGAATACAGTTTCTTTTTTCATGAATTCACATTTATCTAGCTGCAATTTCAAATTAGCGTCTCTCAGTTTTTTAAAGACTTTCTTTAGAGATAAAATGCGTTCTTCTAATGAAGTGGAATAAACAATAATATCGCCTAAATGGACTTAACACTCTGTGTAGATCAAATCTCCCAGAAGATTATTCATACATCTCTGAAAAGTAGCTGGAGCGTTTTTTAGGCCAAAAGGCATACGAGTATATTCATAATGCCCAAAAAATGCTGTTTTTGCAATAGAATCTTCATTCATTTGGATTTGGTGAAAACCCTTGGCTAGATCTATAGTTGTAAAGTATCCATTCGGGGAATGGGAAATTTTTCATTAACAGTTATCTCGTTTAGATTGCTGTAATCGACTACCAATCTGAATTTTTGTTTCCCAGAGGCGTCTGCCTTCTTGGGGACCACCCAAATAGGAGAACAATAAGGGGACTTCGATTTGCGAACAATCCCTTGTTATACCATTTCTTTAATTTGTTTGTTGACTTTATGGTCAACGCTTTGGGGGTACTTGTAGGGTTTACGGTATACTGGGTCTTCGTGTTGAGCCTGGATGACATGTTTAATAGTACTGGTGAGGGTCAAATTTTCGCCCTCTTGGTTCTGAATGTCTCTATATTGAAGTTCCTCTGCATTTAATTGTTTCAGTCTATACTCGTTACATTCGCGTAACTTATTGTTAATCGCGAAGTTGACTATATCGTTGTCAACTGTCCGGGATCGAGATGTGTTGCATCATTGTCTATTATGTCTTTAACAACACTTGAAGTGAGGCATTTTGGTACTGCGGTCTCCTTCTTCTGCTGTTGATGCTTTGGTTTAACCTTTTTTATTAACTTTATGCATTTTTGTTTTTATTCTGTCCACTGGGGCAGAATCATTCTTTTGTTGTGGGTCAAGGAATTCGGAAAAATCCATAGAAAAACTTAAATACTTTTGAGCCTAGTGTTACTGTTTCGTTAGCATAATCTATTTTAGCTTTTGTATCTTCTAGATACTTTCGACCTAACAGGAAATCATAATTAACAGGTGATCCGTACTCGAGAATCGGACAGACAAAGGAAATAAATAAGGTTTTAGTCAAGTAAGGATCATCAAATTCCTTAGACCAGCTTTTTATAAAACCAAGCACACCCCTGGCCTTATTGACAATAGACGAAATATGGTCAGAAAATTTTAGTTTTTGGTCCAGAAGAACACCAAGATCATCAACTCGTGTTATTCTGTCCAAGGAGCACCCACTTAGAGTGTAAGTCATGCGTATTGGGTCGGTACGACAAAAGGTCAGAACTTTGCACTTGGAGCCATTTAAGTCTAACACGTTATCACGGCACCATATTTGAAATCGATCTAGATCGGACAAATGGCACGAAGTGTCCTTGTGCTGGAGGCATAATTTAACATCGTCTGCGTATATAAGTACACGCGAATGTTTTATTATTAAGGGGAGGTCGTTAATGAAAAAGTTAAAAAGAAGCGGACCAAGATGGCTCCCTTGTGGGACAGCGGATGTGACTCGGAGAATACAAGATAAAGAATTTTTAAAGAGGACTTGTTGTGTCCTGCCATTCAGATATTTAATCCAATTTAGAAGATCAATGATTAACATAGTCAAATGCTTTACTAAAATCAGTGTAGATGACATCTGTTTGAAGATTATTTTTGAAACCCTGTATTACGAAAGAAGTTAGCTCCAAGAGGATAGTGGTTGTTGATCTGCGTTTCATAAAACCGTGTTGACACGGTGATATGATTAATTTACAAAGGTGCTGCAAATGAGGAGTGATAACATTTTCAAAAAGTTTTGGGATAGCCGACAATTTAGAGATTCGTCTGTAATTGCTTGCACCCAGATTGCTATCTTTTTTATGAAAAGGAATCACAAAGGACTCCTTCCATATATGAGGGAATTGTGAAGATTCCAGAGATAAGGTAAACAGTTTCAGTAGAGGCCTGCACAAGGCTTCCGCACAGAATCTGAGCACACAGCCAGGGATTCCAACGGGACCTGGCGAATAGACCGGTTTAACACGCTGAAGATCGTTAGGCAGTGAGCCTTCGTTTATAGTGGGGCAATACCGCATAAGACTATGGCTGTTCGGAATGAGGTAATGTTGAATATGTTGTTTGAAAAAACTTGGCGAATAGATCGGGTATTGCCTGATCCGATGTTACAGTAGTGTTTTTAATAAACAGCGAGGAAGGGTAAGAACTTGTTTTTCGCTTAGTGCTAACGAAATTATAAAACTGTTTCGCATCCTGTGCAAGCCGGAACTCACAACGGTTTAAATAATTTTTGTAGCACTGAGCGTTAAGCACGGTAAAGTTTAACCGAGCGCTTAAATATTTACAAAGGATGGACTGAGAACCGGTATTTTTAAATTTTATATAGAGTCTGGACTTTACATTTCCTAGGTGTGTCAACTCTTTATTAAACCAAGGGGGTTTAGAGATTGACAGATAGTACATCGGAACACAAGAGTCAAAAAATGATTTAATTACGGTATAAAACATATTAATCGCATCCGCCATTATGTTGCAGGAGTAAAGATCTGACCAATTAAAGCCAGCTATAAAATTGTTTAGCCTCCGAAAATTTGCCTTGCGAAAACAGGGAATTCGCTTTGTTGACTTCTCTGAATTTACTTTTAATACAGTACCTATGTCTATTGCCACCTCGAAATCTCAATCTTCAGGTTGAGTAAGAGGTGCTACCCTGAAGAGAAACACACTTTCAGGACTTGTTACATAACGTAGATCCAACAGTCGACCAAGAGAGCTTGTAATATAATTAACTTGCGACAACGATAAGTCGAGTAAGCCGTCAATAAAATCATGTTGTGCTAAAGGGAGAAGGATATTCGATTCTTTTTCTGGGGACCACATTGTGCCAGGTATATTAAAATCGCCTAGAACTACCAATTGGTCCCTGTCAGACAGTTTATTCAAGATGGACTGGACAGCGGACAGATGATTCTGATATTCTGGGAATTCAGAAGATGGCGGAATTATCTGTCGGAAAAAGACAGCTTTACACATAAGAATTCCGAGTTACGGGATTCTTCCAAAAGTAACTCCTCCGACGCGAGGGTAGATCTAACCGCAATTAAGACTCCACCTCACCGTCTGGAGTGACGATCAAACCAAAGACACTAGAATAACAACATGCGTAACGGCCATACATTGGTTTGGCACTATGCAGCCACTTTTTTAGTGACGGCCAAAATTGCTCTCTTTCCGCTCGCTCCCGCTGAGAGCGTAAGAAATCTAAAAATAGAATTTGCTTGCTTGTGTGAGTAAAAACGAGAACGAGAAACGAGAACGCGTATATGTGTGCGTGTTGTGCTAGAAGACGATTTTCGGGCCGAAATCAATTCTGATCGAAGAAACGAATTTACATTGTGCATATTAGGGTAGTTTTTGCCAATTTCGTAGCGATATGATAAAATTAAATTTCCATCTTTATCTTTTTTTTTTTATTATATACGGCAGGAAAATTAAATCTTCTAAAGATACCATCTAACGTCCTTGGATGGCATGCAAATTAACTTTTTGCGGTATAAATTATTTAAAAAAATAATTTTTTATTTTTTAATATTTTTATTGGTGTTAAACCTTTCAACTTATCACTTTATTACAAGACACTTATTGTTATCTATTTATACATTTATAAACCGTTCTTTTAATTCTCCCGAATCAGACTGATCTTCCAATTCTGAATCCTAATCCAATCAACCTCGGCCAGAAGCTTTTCTTTGACACTTTCTGAACTTTTGATAAAAGCTTTATGCTGAAATTATTCCACTGCATTGTGAAATTCAATTATGCTGATCGATGCAGTTTTTTGATTAAAGCGTAATAAGTTGGCCGTGGTTTGGTCTCCAAGCGGAAGCTGTGTTTACGTTAAGTTTGGGTTATTTACTTTAGCGGGTAGCTAAGCGCTGGCAAAGGCAATGACAAAAACAAAGACAAAGGAAATGTCGACGAGATTGAGAATTGAAATTTGTTTATAAACTGTGGAAGGGTGCTATGTTTATAGGTTGGATAACTCGAGATTGAGAATTTAAATTTGTTTATAAACTGTGGAAGGGTGCTATGTTTATGGGTTGGATAACTCTCCCCCTTCTAAAATGACGCGTCCCGCTTCATTATTATTTTCGTTTAAACGCTCATTCAATTCTGTTAAAAATTCTACTTCATTATTTGGTTTTTCTAGTTCTGGCCGTTTTTGTTTGGTTACAAATATATAATTTCTGAATTTTAATATTAACATAGTAATGAAGTACAAAATGATTAAAATTAGTAATATAAATGAAATTGAAATATTAATGTTGTCAAGAGAAAGTTCTGAATTGTTGGATTTTATATATTCTGATATTTCCAGGTTTTTAAAATGGTTGGTAGTAATGTACTGAAGTATTTTGTTTTCTGAGTTGGTGTATGAAATATTATTTATTGTAGTTGTGCTGTTAAATGTTATTAAATATGACCCGTTTAAATGAGAATCGTTCACAATATTCTTTCCATTTATTAGAATGGCACCTTCTTGAATGATATCTATATTTTTATTTTTTTCTAGAATTTTAGTGCAAATTGATTTTTCTCCATTTAGTAAACGGGTAAAACAAGTCTTATCTTTACTTATAAAACAATAGTTGTTAAAAAGTTCGTTCTTAAAATTAGATATTTCATAAAAGGTATTTTCGCATTTTGCGACCTGATTACTTATTAGTAATTTTCCATCATTATGTGAAATGGATCTGGCATAGTAAATTTCGCATCTGTTTGTTATAACGGGGTATTTTATATAAATAATTAAGAGTTCTTTATGCAATACAATTTTGAATATGGAGATGTCCATTAGGTCTGCAATAATTACAGGTTGTTGTTCGTGATCTAATATTTCTTTAATGTCTTCATTATTTAAAATTTGTGTGTTGAATAAATCAATTTTGGCTAAGTCAAATGTTAATAAACGTAAACGATGTTTTCGTAATGGCAATTCTTGATCAATAAAAATGTTTTTAAAGTGATCGGAAAGTGATTTTATCTCCTTAAACAATTTGGAATTAATAATAAATTGTTGGTTACTGTTTTCAATTAAATCATTTATTTTATTCTGTATTTTAATGAAATCATTGTAGGGGTATTGTATATCCTCTTAGTTAACTAAAACACACAATGGCAGGAGTTGGACTCTTTGATTTATTTGTTACTGCCCGTGTTCAGCTTTAGCATTCGACTGACTCCCTCTCCGTTTGCGATCTGCCTCTATGCTTGTTGCTACAGGGCATATGTTGCGAAACAGAGAGAATGCCACCCGAAAGCGAACAAGTACTTAATGTTTATATACTATGTTGCTATTATGAACTGAACTTATGTATGTGTACCTCTAGCCTACTACAATTCGACCATCCTGACATTTAAGATCACCTGATCTTGTCGAAATTTCCAACTTATAACTATTACATTGTTCTTAGCCGCTATTTGTTACATTTTTTTACTTTTCTTATCTTTAATTATACAAATTTACTTTCTACTCCCTATCCAATGTTTAATATTTTGACTACTCCAGACACCTTGATATGGATTTCGCGCTAATTGAAAACCTTCAACATCTTTAATTAAAAACCTATCATTTTTCAATACCTTCTCTATTTCATATGGACCCTTATGTTTAGGTATTAGCTTTCTAGCAACTCCTCCTGTACTATCGAAATTCTTAACCATAATGTAATCTCCTACTTTGTACTGCGTACTTTCTTTTTTCTTATTATTATATCTTTTTTCATTATCCCTCTGTGCTTTTAATTGCGATTCCGATCCTTTTCTTCTAATTTCTTTCAAGTCTCTAATTTCACTAACATTATCTAACTCTTCTAATTTTTGTCTTAATTCATCAACAACTATTCCCTTTTGTTCAATTCCAAACAACATCTTGCCGGGAGATTGCGCTACACTTCTTTGTTTGGTATTATTCAGAGAAAATTCTACGTCTTCAATAACTGCATCCCAATGCAATCCCTTTTCAATGTCTGTTAATTTAGCTATCATAGGCCCTACTATTCTATTGACTCTTTCTACTTGTCCATTGGCCTGTGGTGAACCTGTCGCTATCTTTATGTGTTTAATATTATACTCTCCCATAAATTTTGCAAAATCTTCGGATGTAAAGCAGGTCCCCCTATCTGATACTATAAATTTCGGCCTGCTATATGATCTAAAATAATCCTTTAACGCTAGAATCACTTCCTTTGCGTTCGTTGTTTTTGTTGCGTATAACCTAACATATTTAGTGAATCCATCTATTATTACAAACAGATGTTTCTTTATTCTACCGTTATCTACTGGTCCGTAATGATCGATGTGTATTATCTCAAACGGCACATTTCCCTTTGGGATGCTATGCAGCATTCCTTCTTTTTTTCCCGACTTCGGTGAAAATGCCACACATCTCAAACAATTTCCTATATGCCTAACAACTTTTTCTTTCATATTCGAAAACCATTAAATCTTACCAATAGCATCTATAACCTTATCTCTCCCTAAGTGACCTAATTCATTGTGATATTTATATAAAATTTTTTCTACCATTTCTTCTGGTACACAAAACAACAATCTTCCACCGTTTGCCTTCCTATAAAGTACACCGTTTCTCATTTAAAAAATTTTATCTTCCGTTTTCTCTAACTTTTTCCTAATATCTTTCAACTTTTCATCTCTTGCTTGACAAATAATTAAATTATCTTCAAAAGTATTAGTTTCTATCACTAATATGTTCGTATTTCTGCTCAATGCATCCACATGTTGCATATGCTTTCCTGCTTTATGAACTACCTCGAAATCGTACTCTAATAGTTCTAATGCCCACCTCGCAATCCTAGGGTTTAATTCTACTTTATTTAACTCTAGACTAAATGCGTTGCAATCCGTAACAATTTTAAATCTCTTTCCCTGTACATAGATTCTAAATCTTCTTAATGCATACACGATGGCCAATGTTTCAAGTTCAAAACTATGATATTTGGCCTCATCCCTTGTTGTGGCTTTCGAGTAATAAAATATAGGGTGCCATTTCATATCCTCTTTCTTTTGCAATAACACTGCACCAAAACCTTGTGCACTTGCATCTGTATGTAACTCTATTTCATCCTTATAACAATATAACCCTAACACTGGAGCTTCCACTAACTTTTTCTTAAGTGTCTCAAAACATTCTAACTCTTTTTCTTCAAACGAAAATTCTTTGTCTTTCTTTAATAAGTCATATAAAGGTTTTGCAATCGTTGAAAAACCCTTAATAAATCTTCTAACATATAAACACAATCCTAAAAAGCTTCTGACACCATGCTCCTTATCTGGTACTGGAAAATCTCTAATTGCTTCTATTCCCTTGTCATTGGCCTGTATTCCCTTACTTGTTATTAAAAATCCTAAATATTGTACACTCGATTGCAGAAACTCACATTTATCCATTCTAAGCTATAATTTGTTCCTCGTCAACCTGTCAAAAACTTCCCTAAGTACTTCCATATGTTCCTTAATTCCTTTGCTAGCTATCATAATGTCATCCATATATATAATAACTTTATCCTGCCTTATCATATCCTCGAAAATTCTATTAATAAATCTCTGAAAGACCGCCGGTGCATTTTTCTTAATTGTATTTCGCACCGAATCTCCGGTTCATTCGGTCTTTCTTTATTAACATAATAGTTTTCTACAAGCTCAATAAATTGACATTTTATACTATGATCCACCCGATCACCTATTTTGTAATCAATTGAGTCATCTATTACACTAACTTCAAACATTTCCCTCTCCGCTGTGCTTATTTCAGCATTGACAACTTTCTCTAATTTATTTTTAACCGTGTCACTACTCATTTGACTTTTACTACTACCTTGACTAACACTATCGCTAACTGTTTTACTATTGTTGTACAAATTTTCTTCCTTTAACATTTTATCGCTTTTCTTGTTACATCGACTTTCACTTTTATCCACTGTAATCATTTTCAAGGTGTCCAGATTCAAGATTAAATTGCATGCTTCCATAAAATCTCTTCCCAATACTACATCATGATTCATAGACTCGTTTGCCACCATTATTAAATTAAAGTGTATTTTATTAAAATTTTTCATAATGTAACACAATATTTTTCCATATGTTTTCAAGGGACTTTTGTTTAATCCGTAAAATGAACTTAAAACTGGTACTCCAATAACATCTTTGGGTACTTTACTAATTTTTATGAACGAAATGGGGCTTCCCGTGTCTATGAGGCATGCTGTATGCCTCATGTATAAGTATAATTTCAAAATATCTTACGTAATTGTTTTCATCCCCATCTTGTTTTTCAGGCACTTTGCTACAAAGTGCCCCATCTCACCACAGGCATAGCATGACCCTTTTTCGCGCTTTGGCTTCCTGCACTCTTTGGCTTTGGAACAACGCAAGAGTGTGCTGCTATTATTGTTCACCGATGCCACCTTCTTGTCTGCTTCATCCACTTTCGGTAGTTTCACTTCCGCAAATGCCTTCTTTATGTGCTGGATATCTTCAAAGCATTGGATACGGGCTTGGTTACGTAGCATTTGAATCGGAATACCTTCAATGAGGAGCGCCACCAATTCTTCCTTATCCATGTTTATTCCATGTGCAAGCATCACCTTATCGTCTGCATAAGCAACAAAGCTTTCGCAGCGAGCTTTCGTTCCTCAAATTTTCGCCTTGTTTCTAACTTCGACTTCCTCTCACCAAACATTGATATTAGCTCAGCCGCCAACTGCTCCGTTGGTAGCAATACACGTCTGGATCTGCATGCAACCACATACATGCTTTTCCTTTTATCTTACTGACAATCAACATCTTTATATACGGTTCCTTTATTCCATAAACGCTGGCTATGTTTTTCACCTGTAAGATCCATTTGCGCGCACATGTATCTCCCGAAAATTCATTTACTGCCTCGGTTGCCATACGCAATAATAAATCCATATTTTGCACAGCTTGTCCCACTGTATTTTGTTTATTCTTGCCACCTTCTTTGTTAATTTTCTCACCGCCGCCGTCTTCGCTGTCGCAAACTTCGTTTTCGTCGCTATTCCCGTCGCCGCTGTTGTTGTTGCGGGCGCCGTCTGCACTGTTGTTCTTGTAACTGCGTATCCCGCTTTTGTCGTCATATTCGCCGTTACTTTTGTCGTTGCGCACAGTGCTCTTCTCATCGCCGTCTTCGTTGCTATCTCCAGCTTCGCTGTCACTTTCGTCGTCTTTATGCTCTCCGTCTTTTCCGTTATTTCTTTTTCCTTTTTGAACATTATTATTGCTGCTTCCGTCGAAATCTTCTTCCTCGCTTTTTAATAATAATTTCAATTGATTTCGCTTTTCGTTTGTTAAATTATTCAAACGCAAAATCAATTCTCTTTTTGTTCCCGTGGTTGGTTCTTTTACTTCACTCAACCATCCTTTCAATTGCGCCGTCGATGCATTGCTTATATTCATTTTTTTTTTCTCTTTGGCTCGTGATCGGCCCACTTCTGATATTGTAGGGGTATTATATATCCCCTTAGTTAACTAAAACACACAAAGGCAGGAGTTGGACTCTTTGATTTATTTGTTACTGCCCGTGTTCAGCTTTAGCATTCGACTGACTCCCTCTCCGTTTGCGATCTGCCTCTATGCTTGTTGCTACAGGGCATATGTTGCGAAACAGAGAGAATGCCACCCGAAAGCGAACAAGTACTTAATGTTTATATACTATGTTGCTATTATGAACTGAACTTATGTATGTGTACCTCTAGCCTACTACAATTCGACCATCCTGACATTTAAGATCACCTGATCTTGTCGAAATTTCCAACTTATAACTATTACATTGTTCTTAGCCGCTATTTGTTACATTTTTTTACTTTTCTTATCTTTAATTATACAAATTTACTTTCTACTCCCTATCCAATGTTTAATATTTTGACTACTCCAGACACCTTGATATGGATTTCGCGCTAATTGAAAACCTTCAACATCTTTAATTAAAAACCTATCATTTTTCAATACCTTCTCTATTTCATATGGACCCTTATGTTTAGGTATTAGCTTTCTAGCAACTCCTCCTGTACTATCGAAATTCTTAACCATAATGTAATCTCCTACTTTGTACTGCGTACTTTCTTTTTTCTTATTATTATATCTTTTTTCATTATCCCTCTGTGCTTTTAATTGCGATTCCGATCCTTTTCTTCTAATTTCTTTCAAGTCTCTAATTTCACTAACATTATCTAACTCTTCTAATTTTTGTCTTAATTCATCAACAACTATTCCCTTTTGTTCAATTCCAAACAACATCTTGCCGGGAGATTGCGCTACACTTCTTTGTTTGGTATTATTCAGAGAAAATTCTACGTCTTCAATAACTGCATCCCAATGCAATCCCTTTTCAATGTCTGTTAATTTAGCTATCATAGGCCCTACTATTCTATTGACTCTTTCTACTTGTCCATTGGCCTGTGGTGAACCTGTCGCTATCTTTATGTGTTTAATATTATACTCTCCCATAAATTTTGCAAAATCTTCGGATGTAAAGCAGGTCCCCCTATCTGATACTATAAATTTCGGCCTGCTATATGATCTAAAATAATCCTTTAACGCTAGAATCACTTCCTTTGCGTTCGTTGTTTTTGTTGCGTATAACCTAACATATTTAGTGAATCCATCTATTATTACAAACAGATGTTTCTTTATTCTACCGTTATCTACTGGTCCGTAATGATCGATGTGTATTATCTCAAACGGCACATTTCCCTTTGGGATGCTATGCAGCATTCCTTCTTTTTTTCCCGACTTCGGTGAAAATGCCACACATCTCAAACAATTTCCTATATGCCTAACAACTTTTTCTTTCATATTCGAAAACCATTAAATCTTACCAATAGCATCTATAACCTTATCTCTCCCTAAGTGACCTAATTCATTGTGATATTTATATAAAATTTTTTCTACCATTTCTTCTGGTACACAAAACAACAATCTTCCACCGTTTGCCTTCCTATAAAGTACACCGTTTCTCATTTAAAAAATTTTATCTTCCGTTTTCTCTAACTTTTTCCTAATATCTTTCAACTTTTCATCTCTTGCTTGACAAATAATTAAATTATCTTCAAAAGTATTAGTTTCTATCACTAATATGTTCGTATTTCTGCTCAATGCATCCACATGTTGCATATGCTTTCCTGCTTTATGAACTACCTCGAAATCGTACTCTAATAGTTCTAATGCCCACCTCGCAATCCTAGGGTTTAATTCTACTTTATTTAACTCTAGACTAAATGCGTTGCAATCCGTAACAATTTTAAATCTCTTTCCCTGTACATAGATTCTAAATCTTCTTAATGCATACACGATGGCCAATGTTTCAAGTTCAAAACTATGATATTTGGCCTCATCCCTTGTTGTGGCTTTCGAGTAATAAAATATAGGGTGCCATTTCATATCCTCTTTCTTTTGCAATAACACTGCACCAAAACCTTGTGCACTTGCATCTGTATGTAACTCTATTTCATCCTTATAACAATATAACCCTAACACTGGAGCTTCCACTAACTTTTTCTTAAGTGTCTCAAAACATTCTAACTCTTTTTCTTCAAACGAAAATTCTTTGTCTTTCTTTAATAAGTCATATAAAGGTTTTGCAATCGTTGAAAAACCCTTAATAAATCTTCTAACATATAAACACAATCCTAAAAAGCTTCTGACACCATGCTCCTTATCTGGTACTGGAAAATCTCTAATTGCTTCTATTCCCTTGTCATTGGCCTGTATTCCCTTACTTGTTATTAAAAATCCTAAATATTGTACACTCGATTGCAGAAACTCACATTTATCCATTCTAAGCTATAATTTGTTCCTCGTCAACCTGTCAAAAACTTCCCTAAGTACTTCCATATGTTCCTTAATTCCTTTGCTAGCTATCATAATGTCATCCATATATATAATAACTTTATCCTGCCTTATCATATCCTCGAAAATTCTATTAATAAATCTCTGAAAGACCGCCGGTGCATTTTTCTTAATTGTATTTCGCACCGAATCTCCGGTTCATTCGGTCTTTCTTTATTAACATAATAGTTTTCTACAAGCTCAATAAATTGACATTTTATACTATGATCCACCCGATCACCTATTTTGTAATCAATTGAGTCATCTATTACACTAATTTCAAACATTTCCCTCTCCGCTGTGCTTATTTCAGCATTGACAACTTTCTCTAATTTATTTTTAACCGTGTCACTACTCATTTGACTTTTACTACTACCTTGACTAACACTATCGCTAACTGTTTTACTATTGTTGTACAAATTTTCTTCCTTTAACATTTTATCGCTTTTCTTGTTACATCGACTTTCACTTTTATCCACTGTAATCATTTTCAAGGTGTCCAGATTCAAGATTAAATTGCATGCTTCCATAAAATCTCTTCCCAATACTACATCATGATTCATAGACTCGTTTGCCACCATTATTAAATTAAAGTGTATTTTATTAAAATTTTTCATAATGTAACACAATATTTTTCCATATGTTTTCAAGGGACTTTTGTTTAATCCGTAAAATGAACTTAAAACTGGTACTCCAATAACATCTTTGGGTACTTTACTAATTTTTATGAACGAAATGGGGCTTCCCGTGTCTATGAGGCATGCTGTATGCCTCATGTATAAGTATAATTTCAAAATATCTTACGTAATTGTTTTCATCCCCATCTTGTTTTTCAGGCACTTTGCTACAAAGTGCCCCATCTCACCACAGGCATAGCATGACCCTTTTTCGCGCTTTGGCTTCCTGCACTCTTTGGCTTTGGAACAACGCAAGAGTGTGCTGCTATTATTGTTCACCGATGCCACCTTCTTGTCTGCTTCATCCACTTTCGGTAGTTTCACTTCCGCAAATGCCTTCTTTATGTGCTGGATATCTTCAAAGCATTGGATACGGGCTTGGTTACGTAGCATTTGAATCGGAATACCTTCAATGAGGAGCGCCACCAATTCTTCCTTATCCATGTTTATTCCATGTGCAAGCATCACCTTATCGTCTGCATAAGCAACAAAGCTTTCGCAGCGAGCTTTCGTTCCTCAAATTTTCGCCTTGTTTCTAACTTCGACTTCCTCTCACCAAACATTGATATTAGCTCAGCCGCCAACTGCTCCGTTGGTAGCAATACACGTCTGGATCTGCATGCAACCACATACATGCTTTTCCTTTTATCTTACTGACAATCAACATCTTTATATACGGTTCCTTTATTCCATAAACGCTGGCTATGTTTTTCACCTGTAAGA
>NW_007931094.1:0-28305 GCF_000001215.4 Drosophila melanogaster | reverse complement strand
GTGTGATTTGTATTTTCCCCATTACATCCTTGGATGTGAAAATTCTGTTTATCACGGATGGGTTAAGATATTTCTTCAAATCTGACAAGATGCTATCAGGTGTGAACAATTTACGGTCCACTAAATGCCTATGGAATGTCGGGAATGGGATGCTAACTGAGTAATTCTCCGACTCTGATTTCCGGAAGAAAATTTGATTTTTAAATGCATTTATTGGGGCTTCAACGCTAGGTATCAACCCATGGCTCGAACTGTCAGAGCTGTGCATTGTTGAGGTTACCGAGTTTATTTGCGCGTCTGTTGGTCCTCTGGACAGAGCGTCGGCCACAGCGTTTTCTTTGCCTGGTTTATAGAGAATTTCATAGTCGTATTCCTCGAGGTATGACTTCCATCTTTTGATTCTCGCATTTCCATTCCAGCTGCTGAGGGAATGGGTCAGAGGCTGATGGTCGGTAAAGATTTTCACCTTTGCTTTACCGTAAAGGTAAATTTTGAGCTTTTTTAGAGCCTAGATAATGGCTAGCATTTCTTTCTCATTTCTCGATAAGAATGAAATGGGTCTGTTTTCTTGTGAAAGAACAGCACCCACTGCGAAATTGGAAGCGTCCGTTGTTAAATTCTTTTTTAAAATCTGGGTAGTGGAGTATCACGTCTGGGGAAATCAAACTGCTCTTCAATTTCTTGAAGGCTTCCATTGCTTCGTTATTAAGGGAGACGGATTTTTTTGACGATAATGTCTTGGATATTCGTCCATCCTCCCCTCTCAAAAGCGAGCTAAGTGGTTTTGCCAACTTAGCGTAGTTGGGTATAAATCTCCTGTAATATCCAGATAATCCCAAGAATGATCTCAGTTCTTTGAGTGTTTTTGGAATTGGGAAGTCTGAAATTGACTGTACTTTGATTGGATTGGTTTCTATGCCCTTGTCGGACACGACGAATCCCAGGAATTCTACCTTCCTCTTCATAAACTCGCATTTGTCCAACTGACATTTCATGTTGGCTTGTTGCAAGGTCTTGAAAATTATGTCCAGGTTTTTGTAATGGGTTTCATCATCTTTGCTAAAGATAATGATATCGTCGATATAGATGAAACATATTTTGCCAATATGCTCATGAAGGATATCGTCGAGTGCGCCGTTGGAATATTGATGGTGCATTTTTCAGACCGAATGGGAGTCGAGTGAACTCGTATTTTCCATGATTTATGGAGAAGGCGGTCTTTTCGATATCGGAGTATTTTAGTGGGATCTGGTGAAACCCACTTTTAAGATCGAGCACCGAGAAAACTTTGTTGTCACCAAGTTGGGCTAAAACCTCGTTAATATCGGGGATTGGGTACCTATCTGCTACTGTTACCATATTGAGTTTTCGGTAATCAACACGACTCTGTATTTCTTTTTACCAGAGGAGTCGAGTTTTTTTGGCACTATCCACACTGGTGAATTGTAGGGTGACCTTGATGGTCGAATTATTCCGTCGCGCAAAAGCTCCACTATTTGTTTATTGACTTCATCTTTTAGGGACATCGGGTACTGATAAAACTTCGAATACACAGGTGTATCCGATGTGGTTCGAATTGCTGCCTTGTAATGCTGCTGCTTGTATTGCATTCGACACCAGTTTTGGCTGAATATAATTTTTGTTGGAGCCCGTGTCGATCAACACCTTTAGAACCTTTCCACTCCTCACTCTACATTCGAAGTATGGCAGTGAGGAGTCTTTAAGGAGTTATTTAAGTAGTCCGTCAGTTCGTTGCAATATTCGTCCATGGTGCCGTTTATGTCGTTCTGGGTTTCATATTCTTGCATCGACCGTTGATAGTCTGTCATGCTTGAACTGGGCCCAGCTATTTTGACACTTGGATGTCCCATGCCCCTAGTTTGGATATTATAATTTCTTTGTATTTTGTTTATGTCTGTAGTCTGTCCACTCGGTTGTTTGCTGGCGTCAAAATGTGGTCGGTTCATATAATTGACATTTCTCTTCTGTATACTGCGGTCCACGTCCATTGGTTCTGGTCTTGGTTGCGGTTTGGCCGCGAACCAAAATTGACATTTGGTATTCTAGTGTAGTTATGTCTCGTTTGTCTGCGTAATGCAGAGTGAGACATCTTGACATGACATTCCAATCCAGCGGAATGCTGTATGACTCGAGGGCCACGTCGGCACTTCCGACAATTTTATTTCTTATGGTATGAAGTATACCATAATATTTTGGAGTACCCACAAATGGGGTATAAGTTTCCATGATTCTATCAACGCTCTTTTTCCAAGAGCCGAATTCTGCTGGGTCCCCAGAGAATTCCCTGATCGATTTTACGATATCAGGTACCCTGTCAAAATCCCCTAAATTGTTTCTGTATTCAGGCTCGACTACCTGATCTCTCACGTCAGTAAAGTCAAGTGTGTCATTGTTCATTTGTTTTATCAGTCCAGGTAAAATATGGGCTACCGTTTGGCCAATTAACCCTGTCAACTGTTCAACATTCATATCTACGCGCTGCCGTTCAGGCAGGTCGGGTCTTTCTTCGGGTACCGGTCTCTCATTAGAACTGAGAACCGGTGGTCTTATTAGATTATTGGGGTTTGCCATGTTGGCTTTTAACTCGGACAACACTTACACAAAACGATCTTAAACAAAACAAAAAGGCACGAGTGTTATGATCTTGGCAATTTAAATCATTCGAACTATTCGAGCTTGAATTATATTTTCCAAAAACGTAAGTAAATTAAAAGGGAAATTAAAAAATTAAATGTACTGTCGAAACCGATCTGGGGTCGATGAAATGTTAAAGTAAAAGTGTATTAAATTTTTAAATCTTAAAATAAATTCTATAAAAAAAATATTTCTTTCTTGTCTTGTTGTGGTCACTCCTCCTGGCTGGGTGAAGGTCATCCTTTTTGCCTTGTGCTACTGGGGATCCACGTCAGCACTCCAAAGAAGGTCTTCTGGGGGCTGGCCTGACAAAAGATGTGATCAGTGTGATCAGATGTGTGGGGTGTCTGTCATATTTAGAGGTCTTACACACCAAACACTGACTCACGATAGCTGAAACTTTTTTCCTCATTTTAGGAAAATACACTCTTTCAGACAGCTGAGCTTTATTTTCCAAAGCGTTTCTGTGTGATTTGTATTTTCCCCATTACATCCTTGGATGTGAAAATTCCGTTTATCACGGATGGGTTAAGATATTTCTTCAAATCTGACAAGAGGCTATCAGGTGTGAACAATTTACGGTCCACTAAATGCCTATGGAATGTCGGGAATGGGATGCTAACTGAGTAATTCTCCGACTCTGATTTCCGGAAGAAAATTTGATTTTTAAATGCATTTATTGGGGCTTCAACTCTAGGTATCAACCCATGGCTCGAACTGTCAGAGCTGTGCATTGTTGAGGTTACCGAGTTTATTTGCGCGGCTGTTGGTCCTCTGGACAGAGCGTCGGCCACAGCGTTTTCTTTGCCTGGTTTATAGAGAATTTCATAGTCGTATTCCTCGAGGTATGACTTCCATCTTTTGATTCTCGCATTTCCATTCCAGCTGCTGAGGGAATGGGTCAGAGGCTGATGGTCGGTAAAGATTTTCACCTTTGCTTTACCGTAAAGGTAAATTTTGAGCTTTTTTAGAGCCTAGATAATGGCTAGCATTTCTTTCTCATTTCTCGATAAGAATGAAATGGGTCTGTTTTCTTGTGAAAGAACAGCACCCACTGCGAAATTGGAAGCGTCCGTTGTTAAATTCTTTTTTAAAATCTGGGTAGTGGAGTATCACGTCTGGGGAAATCAAACTGCTCTTCAATTTCTTGAAGGCTTCCATTGCTTCGTTATTAAGGGAGACGGATTTTTTTGACGATAATGTCTTGGATATTCGTCCATCCTCCCCTCTCAAAAGCGAGCTAAGTGGTTTTGCCAACTTAGCGTAGTTGGGTATAAATCTCCTGTAATATCCAGATAATCCCAAGAATGATCTCAGTTCTTTGAATGTTTTTGGAATTGGGAAGTCTGAAATTGCCTGTACTTTGATTGGATTGGTTTCTATGCCCTTGTCGGACACGACGAATCCCAGGAATTCTACCTTCCTCTTCATAAACTCGCATTTGTCCAACTGACATTTCATGTTGGCTTGTTGCAAGGTCTTGAAAATTATGTCCAGGTTTTTGTAATGGGTTTCATCATCTTTGCTAAAGATAATGATATCGTCGATATAGATGAAACATATTTTGCCAATATGCTCATGAAGGATATCGTCGAGTGCGCGTTGGAATATTGATGGTGCATTTTTCAGACCGAATGGGAGTCGAGTGAACTCGTATTTTCCATGATTTATGGAGAAGGCGGTCTTTTCGATATCGGAGTATTTTAGTGGGATCTGGTGAAACCCACTTTTAAGATCGAGCACCGAGAAAACTTTGTTGTCACCAAGTTGGGCTAAAACCTCGTTAATATCGGGGATTGGGTACCTATCTGCTACTGTTACCATATTGAGTTTTCGGTAATCAACACGACTCTGTATTTCTTTTTACCAGAGGAGTCGAGTTTTTTTGGCACTATCCACACTGGTGAATTGTAGGGTGACCTTGATGGTCGAATTATTCCGTCGCGCAAAAGCTCCACTATTTGTTTATTGACTTCATCTTTTAGGGACATCGGGTACTGATAAAACTTCGAATACACAGGTGTATCCGATGTGGTTCGAATTGCTGCCTTGTAATGCTGCTGCTTGTATTGCATTCGACACCAGTTTTGGCTGAATATAATTTTTGTTGGAGCCCGTGTCGATCAACACCTTTAGAACCTTTCCACTCCTCACTCTACATTCGAAGTATGGCAGTGAGGAGTCTTTAAGGAGTTATTTAAGTAGTCCGTCAGTTCGTTGCAATATTCGTCCATGGTGCCGTTTATGTCGTTCTGGGTTTCATATTCTTGCATCGACCGTTGATAGTCTGTCATGCTTGAACTGGGCCCAGCTATTTTGACACTTGGATGTCCCATGCCCCTAGTTTGGATATTATAATTTCTTTGTATTTTGTTTATGTCTGTAGTCTGTCCACTCGGTTGTTTGCCGGCGTCAAAATGTGGTCGGTTCATATAATTGACATTTCTCTTCTGTATACTGCGGTCCACGTCCATTGGTTCTGGTCTTGGTTGCGGTTTGGCCGCGAACCAAAATTGACATTTGGTATTCTAGTGTAGTTATGTCTCGTTTGTCTGCGTAATGCAGAGTGAGACATCTTGACATGACATTCCAATCCAGCGGAATGCTGTATGACTCGAGGGCCACGTCGGCACTTCCGACAATTTTATTTCTTATGGTATGAAGTATACCATAATATTTTGGAGTACCCACAAATGGGGTATAAGTTTCCATGATTCTATCAACGCTCTTTTTCCAAGAGCCGAATTCTGCTGGGTCCCCAGAGAATTCCCTGATCGATTTTACGATATCAGGTACCCTGTCAAAATCCCCTAAATTGTTTCTGTATTCAGGCTCGACTACCTGATCTCTCACGTCAGTAAAGTCAAGTGTGTCATTGTTCATTTGTTTTATCAGTCCAGGTAAAATATGGGCTACCGTTTGGCCAATTAACCCTGTCAACTGTTCAACATTCATATCTACGCGCTGCCGTTCAGGCAGGTCGGGTCTTTCTACGGGTACCGGTCTCTCATTAGAACTGAGAACCGGTGGTCTTATTAGATTATTGGGGTTTGCCATGTTGGCTTTTAACTCGGACAACACTTACACAAAACGATCTTAAACAAAACAAAAAGGCACGATTGTTATGATCTTGGCAATTTAAATCATTCGAACTATTCGAGCTTGAATTATATTTTCCAAAAACGTAAGTAAATTAAAAGGGAAATTAAAAAATTAAATGTACTGTCGAAACCGATCTGGGGTCGATGAAATGTTAAAGTAAAAGTGTATTAAATTTTTAAATCTTAAAATAAATTCTATAAAAAAAATATTTCTTTCTTGTCTTGTTGTGGTCACTCCTCCTGGCTGGGTGAAGGTCATCCTTTTTGCCTTGTGCTACTGGGGATCCACGTCAGCACTCCAAAGAAGGTCTTCTGCGGGCTGGCCTGACAAAAGATGTGATCAGTGTGATCAGATGTGTGGGGTGTCTGTCATATTTAGAGGTCTTACACACCAAACACTGACTCACGATAGCTGAAACTTTTTTCCTCATTTTAGGAAAATACACTCTTTCAGACAGCTGAGCTTTATTTTCCAAAGCGTTTCTGTGTGATTTGTATTTTCCCCATTACATCCTTGGATGTGAAAATTCCGTTTATCACGGATGGGTTAAGATATTTCTTCAAATCTGACAAGAGGCTATCAGGTGTGAACAATTTACGGTCCACTAAATGCCTATGGAATGTCGGGAATGGGATGCTAACTGAGTAATTCTCCGACTCTGATTTCCGGAAGAAAATTTGATTTTTAAATGCATTTATTGGGGCTTCAACGCTAGGTATCAACCCATGGCTCGAACTGTCAGAGCTGTGCATTGTTGAGGTTACCGAGTTTATTTGCGCGGCTGTTGGTCCTCTGGACAGAGCGTCGGCCACAGCGTTTTCTTTGCCTGGTTTATAGAGAATTTCATAGTCGTATTCCTCGAGGTATGACTTCCATCTTTTGATTCTCGCATTTCCATTCCAGCTGCTGAGGGAATGGGTCAGAGGCTGATGGTCGGTAAAGATTTTCACCTTTGCTTTACCGTAAAGGTAAATTTTGAGCTTTTTTAGAGCCTAGATAATGGCTAGCATTTCTTTCTCATTTCTCGATAAGAATGAAATGGGTCTGTTTTCTTGTGAAAGAACAGCACCCACTGCGAAATTGGAAGCGTCCGTTGTTAAATTCTTTTTTAAAATCTGGGTAGTGGAGTATCACGTCTGGGGAAATCAAACTGCTCTTCAATTTCTTGAAGGCTTCCATTGCTTCGTTATTAAGGGAGACGGATTTTTTTGACGATAATGTCTTGGATATTAGTCCATCCTCCCCTCTCAAAAGCGAGCTAAGTGGTTTTGCCAACTTAGCGTAGTTGGGTATAAATCTCCTGTAATATCCAGATAATCCCAAGAATGATCTCAGTTCTTTGAATGTTTTTGGAATTGGGAAGTCTGAAATTGACTGTACTTTGATTGGATTGGTTTCTATGCCCTTGTCGGACACGACGAATCCCAGGAATTCTACCTTCCTCTTCATAAACTCGCATTTGTCCAACTGACATTTCATGTTGGCTTGTTGCAAGGTCTTGAAAATTATGTCCAGGTTTTTGTAATGGGTTTCATCATCTTTGCTAAAGATAATGATATCGTCGATATAGATGAAACATATTTTGCCAATATGCTCATGAAGGATATCGTCGAGTGCGCGTTGGAATATTGATGGTGCATTTTTCAGACCGAATGGGAGTCGAGTGAACTCGTATTTTCCATGATTTATGGAGAAGGCGGTCTTTTCGATATCGGAGTATTTTAGTGGGATCTGGTGAAACCCACTTTTAAGATCGAGCACCGAGAAAACTTTGTTGTCACCAAGTTGGGCTAAAACCTCGTTAATATCGGGGATTGGGTACCTATCTGCTACTGTTACCATATTGAGTTTTCGGTAATCAATACGACTCTGTATTTCTTTTTACCAGAGGAGTCGAGTTTTTTTGGCACTATCCACACTGGTGAATTGTAGGGTGACCTTGATGGTCGAATTATTCCGTCGCGCAAAAGCTCCACTATTTGTTTATTGACTTCATCTTTTAGGGACATCGGGTACTGATAAAACTTCGAATACACAGGTGTATCCGATGTGGTTCGAATTGCTGCCTTGTAATGCTGCTGCTTGTATTGCATTCGACACCAGTTTTGGCTGAATATAATTTTTGTTGGAGCCCGTGTCGATCAACACCTTTAGAACCTTTCCACTCCTCACTCTACATTCGAAGTATGGCAGTGAGGAGTCTTTAAGGAGTTATTTAAGTAGTCCGTCAGTTCGTTGCAATATTCGTCCATGGTGCCGTTTATGTCGTTCTGGGTTTCATATTCTTGCATCGACCGTTGATAGTCTGTCATGCTTGAACTGGGCCCAGCTATTTTGACACTTGGATGTCCCATGCCCCTAGTTTGGATATTATAATTTCTTTGTATTTTGTTTATGTCTGTAGTCTGTCCACTCGGTTGTTTGCCGGCGTCAAAATGTGGTCGGTTCATATAATTGACATTTCTCTTCTGTATACTGCGGTCCACGTCCATTGGTTCTGGTCTTGGTTGCGGTTTGGCCGCGAACCAAAATTGACATTTGGTATTCTAGTGTAGTTATGTCTCGTTTGTCTGCGTAATGCAGAGTGAGACATCTTGACATGACATTCCAATCCAGCGGAATGCTGTATGACTCGAGGGCCACGTCGGCACTTCCGACAATTTTATTTCTTATGGTATGAAGTATACCATAATATTTTGGAGTACCCACAAATGGGGTATAAGTTTCCATGATTCTATCAACGCTCTTTTTCCAAGAGCCGAATTCTGCTGGGTCCCCAGAGAATTCCCTGATCGATTTTACGATATCAGGTACCCTGTCAAAATCCCCTAAATTGTTTCTGTATTCAGGCTCGACTACCTGATCTCTCACGTCAGTAAAGTCAAGTGTGTCATTGTTCATTTGTTTTATCAGTCCAGGTAAAATATGGGCTACCGTTTGGCCAATTAACCCTGTCAACTGTTCAACATTCATATCTACGCGCTGCCGTTCAGGCAGGTCGGGTCTTTCTACGGGTACCGGTCTCTCATTAGAACTGAGAACCGGTGGTCTTATTAGATTATTGGGGTTTGCCATGTTGGCTTTTAACTCGGACAACACTTACACAAAACGATCTTAAACAAAACAAAAAGGCACGATTGTTATGATCTTGGCAATTTAAATCATTCGAACTATTCGAGCTTGAATTATATTTTCCAAAAACGTAAGTAAATTAAAAGGGAAATTAAAAAATTAAATGTACTGTCGAAACCGATCTGGGGTCGATGAAATGTTAAAGTAAAAGTGTATTAAATTTTTAAATCTTAAAATAAATTCTATAAAAAAAATATTTCTTTCTTGTCTTGTTGTGGTCACTCCTCCTGGCTGGGTGAAGGTCATCCTTTTTGCCTTGTGCTACTGGGGATCCACGTCAGCACTCCAAAGAAGGTCTTCTGCGGGCTGGCCTGACAAAAGATGTGATCAGTGTGATCAGATGTGTGGGGTGTCTGTCATATTTAGAGGTCTTACACACCAAACACTGACTCACGATAGCTGAAACTTTTTTCCTCATTTTAGGAAAATACACTCTTTCAGACAGCTGAGCTTTATTTTCCAAAGCGTTTCTGTGTGATTTGTATTTTCCCCATTACATCCTTGGATGTGAAAATTCCGTTTATCACGGATGGGTTAAGATATTTCTTCAAATCTGACAAGAGGCTATCAGGTGTGAACAATTTACGGTCCACTAAATGCCTATGGAATGTCGGGAATGGGATGCTAACTGAGTAATTCTCCGACTCTGATTTCCGGAAGAAAATTTGATTTTTAAATGCATTTATTGGGGCTTCAACTCTAGGTATCAACCCATGGCTCGAACTGTCAGAGCTGTGCATTGTTGAGGTTACCGAGTTTATTTGCGCGGCTGTTGGTCCTCTGGACAGAGCGTCGGCCACAGCGTTTTCTTTGCCTGGTTTATAGAGAATTTCATAGTCGTATTCCTCGAGGTATGACTTCCATCTTTTGATTCTCGCATTTCCATTCCAGCTGCTGAGGGAATGGGTCAGAGGCTGATGGTCGGTAAAGATTTTCACCTTTGCTTTACCGTAAAGGTAAATTTTGAGCTTTTTTAGAGCCTAGATAATGGCTAGCATTTCTTTCTCATTTCTCGATAAGAATGAAATGGGTCTGTTTTCTTGTGAAAGAACAGCACCCACTGCGAAATTGGAAGCGTCCGTTGTTAAATTCTTTTTTAAAATCTGGGTAGTGGAGTATCACGTCTGGGGAAATCAAACTGCTCTTCAATTTCTTGAAGGCTTCCATTGCTTCGTTATTAAGGGAGACGGATTTTTTTGACGATAATGTCTTGGATATTAGTCCATCCTCCCCTCTCAAAAGCGAGCTAAGTGGTTTTGCCAACTTAGCGTAGTTGGGTATAAATCTCCTGTAATATCCAGATAATCCCAAGAATGATCTCAGTTCTTTGAATGTTTTTGGAATTGGGAAGTCTGAAATTGACTGTACTTTGATTGGATTGGTTTCTATGCCCTTGTCGGACACGACGAATCCCAGGAATTCTACCTTCCTCTTCATAAACTCGCATTTGTCCAACTGACATTTCATGTTGGCTTGTTGCAAGGTCTTGAAAATTATGTCCAGGTTTTTGTAATGGGTTTCATCATCTTTGCTAAAGATAGTGATATCGTCGATATAGATGAAACATATTTTGCCAATATGCTCATGAAGGATATCGTCGAGTGCGCGTTGGAATATTGATGGTGCATTTTTCAGACCGAATGGGAGTCGAGTGAACTCGTATTTTCCATGATTTATGGAGAAGGCGGTCTTTTCGATATCGGAGTATTTTAGTGGGATCTGGTGAAACCCACTTTTAAGATCGAGCACCGAGAAAACTTTGTTGTCACCAAGTTGGGCTAAAACCTCGTTAATATCGGGGATTGGGTACCTATCTGCTACTGTTACCATATTGAGTTTTCGGTAATCAAACACGACTCTGTATTTCTTTTTACCAGAGGAGTCGAGTTTTTTTGGCACTATCCACACTGGTGAATTGTAGGGTGACCTTGATGGTCGAATTATTCCGTCGCGCAAAAGCTCCACTATTTGTTTATTGACTTCATCTTTTAGGGACATCGGGTACTGATAAAACTTCGAATACACAGGTGTATCCGATGTGGTTCGAATTGCTGCCTTGTAATGCTGCTGCTTGTATTGCATTCGACACCAGTTTTGGCTGAATATAATTTTTGTTGGAGCCCGTGTCGATCAACACCTTTAGAACCTTTCCACTCCTCACTCTACATTCGAAGTATGGCAGTGAGGAGTCTTTAAGGAGCTATTTAAGTAGTCCGTCAGTTCGTTGCAATATTCGTCCATGGTGCCGTTTATGTCGTTCTGGGTTTCATATTCTTGCATCGACCGTTGATAGTCTGTCATGCTTGAACTGGGCCCAGCTATTTTGACACTTGGATGTCCCATGCCCCTAGTTTGGATATTATAATTTCTTTGTATTTTGTTTATGTCTGTAGTCTGTCCACTCGGTCGTTTGCCGGCGTCAAAATGTGGTCGGTTCATATAATTGACATTTCTCTTCTGTAAGTTAACACGGGCCAACGAGCTAGACCAGTTGGCTCAGTGCACGAAATTTAATACCATTACGTTAAAGTGCTGACCCCAGCATCGGGCCGGAAACCCGTGCGCAGCCGGCAAACACAGCATATTTGCGTGGCCGCTGCGAGTCTTTTGTTAGCTGTAAGATTCATTTTTTATATTCAGTTTATGTTTGACTTTAATAAAGAGCGGTTGCTCGTCTACATTATCACTCCGACTGTTCGTCGCAAAACATACTTGTATTAATTACTCTACCAGACCACAAGGCTGGTAGTTAAAAGAGGAAAGTTCCTCTCAACCTAATATATTGGACAGCAGCGAGGGATCCCCCTGCCACCCCCAATTTGAATATCTTGTATACTGCGGTCCACGTCCATTGGTTCTGGTCTTGGTTGCGGTTTGGCCGCGAACCAAAATTGACATTTGGTATTCTAGTGTAGTTATGTCTCGTTTGTCTGCGTAATGCAGAGTGAGACATCTTGACATGACATTCCAATCCAGCGGAATGCTGTATGACTCGAGTGCCACGTCGGCACTTCCGACAATTTTATTTCTTATGGTATGAAGTATACCATAATATTTTGGAGTACCCACAAATGGGGTATAAGTTTCCATGATTCTATCAACGCTCTTTTTCCAAGAGCCGAATTCTGCTGGGTCCCCAGAGAATTCCCTGATCGATTTTACGATATCAGGTACCCTGTCAAAATCCCCTAAATTGTTTCTGTATTCAGGCTCGACTACCTGATCTCTCACGTCAGTAAAGTCAAGTGTGTCATTGTTCATTTGTTTTATCAGTCCAGGTAAAATATGGGCTACCGTTTGGCCAATTAACCCTGTCAACTGTTCAACATTCATATCTACGCGCTGCCGTTCAGGCAGGTCGGGTCTTTCTACGGGTACCGGTCTCTCATTAGAACTGAGAACCGGTGGTCTTATTAGATTATTGGGGTTTGCCATGTGGGCTTTTAACTCGGACAACACTTACACAAAACGATCTTAAACAAAACAAAAAGGCACGAGTGTTATGATCTTGGCAATTTAAATCATTCGAACTATTCGAGCTTGAATTATATTTTCCAAAAACGTAAGTAAATTAAAAGGGAAATTAAAAAATTAAATGTACTGTCGAAACCGATCTGGGGTCGATGAAATGTTAAAGTACAAGTGTATTAAATTAAAATAAATTCTATAAAAAAATATTTCTTTCTAGTCTTGTTGTGGTCACTCCTCCTGGCTGGGTGAAGGTCATCCTTTTTGCCTTGTGCTACTGGGGATCCACGTCAGCACTCCAAAGAAGGTCTTCTGCGGGCTGGCCTGACAAAACATGTGATCCACCGATGGGCAATATTCTGCCGTTGAATATTTTCCTCTTCCGGAAAACAAAATTTTTTTTTTTTTTTTATAAATGCCTACCGCAAATTTTTTATTCACTCACGGGAGTTTCTTCGGCACTAATTTAACCAACGAATTTTTTTTTGCATTATTTTTTTTTGCTTCGCGACTTAGAATTTTGTCTGTCGTGCGCGTTATTCGCTGGTCCCTGTTCGGGCGCCAGTAAATAATTACAGTTTATTGATTTTTATTTTGTAGATCGCAAGCGACCGTTTATTGTAAGTTCCCTAAGTCCCTAGCAATCATGTGTGGGCGTCGGCGCGTCGCAGCAGGCGTCGGCAGCGAATCAGTGGTCGTCAGCGGCTACGCGGCGAAGCGCAGATGGTCGCACTTTTAGCTGGTCGTTGACAGCGGAAAGAATGCAGACCTTTGGTCAGCATTTTGGGCACTTATGTTTACCCAGAAATGATGTTGAAATATAAGATGTGGGACAATAACTTATAGGGCAATAACTTGTATAACGTATAACAATACACAAAAAAGGTTTGGTTGTATATACATAAGTGTAAAAGCAGTAAAGCAACGAAAAGTGATTCTAAGAAGCGCAAAGCAAACGGAGAAACAATGAAAAAATAAGAACAGTTAGTTTTATCATCGCAACGACGCGTGATAATAAGTAAAAAAAAAAAAACATGGATAAAGGAAAGAGGAATATAAAGCCGTTTAACGGTGAAAAATATTCAATTTGGAAGTTCCGAGTAAGGGCACTGTTAGAGGAAAATGATTTGTTAAATGTAATTGAGAAAGAACAAACAGAAGTAAGCGAGGAAGTAAAACGGGCAGAAAGAAATGCAAAGGGGAAATTCGGCAAAGCAGATTTTTGAAAAATTGGATACTATTTATGAGCGTAAAAGCTTGGCATCTCAACTGTCACTACGCAAGCAATTATTCTCTTTAAAACTAAAAGGTGATACTCTACTAGTAAAGCATTTTCATTTATTTAATGATTTGATAACTGAGTTAGTTGAGGCTGGAGCCAAGTTGGACGAAATGGACAAAATTGCCCACCTACTTAATACACGTTTGACTTACCATGAAGGAGTAATAACAGCTATAGAAACTCTTTCTGAGAGCAATTTGACATTAGACTTTGTTAAGACACGGCTACTCGATCACGAAATAAAGTTAAAAGGAGATAACAAAGACCCAAGTGCTAAAGTGCTGCAAGCTATAGGCAATCGAGAGTCTAGAAAAAATACATACAAAAACAAAGCTATGAAATTTATGATGAAACCTTTTCAGAATAAGTCCAAACTAAAATGTTTTCATTGCAATAAATTGGGTCATATAAAAAAAGATTGCTTTCTATTAAAAAGGCAGGCAGAAAACCAGAATGTTCCCGATGGAAATAATGTTAGAGAGAGACAGGCTCAGATGGCGACAGAAACACAGCCAGAACGTGCGTTTGCAGTTCTGATGAATGCAGAAGTTAGCGAAAGACAGACTCAGAAGCTAGAAACCCAGCAAAAATGCGCATTTGCATTTATGGTGAAAAAAAAAACGATTATGTGGTATTTATTAATCAATATACACATTATTGTGTGACGTATTTAATAACTTATAAATCGGACGTGTTCTTCGTTTTTATAGATTTTGTAGCAAAGAGTGAGGCTCATTTCAATTTAAAAGTGGTTAATCTATATATCGATAACGGAAGAGAATATCTCTCTATGAAATGCGTGAATTTTGGGTGGGAAAGGGATAACTTATATTTAACGGTTCCTCATACCCCACAACTAAATGGTATTGCAGAGCGGATGATCAGAACAATCACTGAAAAAGCTCGCTCTTTGATAAACTGTACTAAGCTAAATAAAAGTTTTTGGTTTGAAGCTGTTTTGACAGCAACATATTTAATGAACAGGTCCCCAAGTAGAGCTTTAAAAAATATAAGAAAAACATCATTTGAGATGTGGCATAAAAAGCAGCCAGTATTGAAATATCTAAAGATATTTGGCTCGACAGTATATGCACTAAATAAAGTGCGAAAGCGAAAATTTGACGAGAAATCGATCAAAACTATACTTGTCGGATATGAGCCAAATGGCTATAAGTTGTGGAATGAGAACACGAGAAAATTTATGACAGCTAGAAATGTAGTGGTGGATGAAATAAACATGAAATCGGTGACTTTAAATGAAAATGACTCTTTGGAAAAACATGATGTTTTTGACCAATACAGTGATTCTCTAATTGAAGAGAATGAAGAGTCGAATTTTCCATTGCAGGAAAATTGTGAATCTACGGATTCGAAGTCTGATGAAAATCCAGATGAAAATGTCACTATCTCGGGAATACCGATCCAGTGGCTGAAACTGGTGATAAAATAAAAGAAAATAAAAATCAAGAACAAATTAGATGCAGTTAATTAAAGATAAGCCAAAGTTATCATATAGATTTTTAGAAAAGTGTCTGATGAATACGCAAATGTGTTTAAATGATATACCCAATACAAATGAAGAGATTAAAACTCGTGAAGACAGAACCTTGGGGAGGATGCCATTAAAGACGAACTAAATTCTTAAGCATATGCCTACATACTAATACACTTACAACATATACATCCCAATACAACATACACTACTTCGGATGTACCCAACAGATACTAGATAAGAAAAAGATTGTTATATGTTCCTCGAGAATGGATACTAGATAATGGATTTCTAGATAAGTCACCCACTGGTAGACTAAACATCCGTCCGCTAATTTATGTAATTCCTTGCTTAAGCCTCACCCATCGTCACGTTCCCACGTTCAAAGCTCGGAGCCGCAATCCCGAAAAAACAAAAGTATCGATTTCAATAAACAAATTATAAGAATCTAAGAGCACTTGTATCCAAGAGCAAATTCACTTGAATCCAAGAGAAACTCAAAGCTTTTTCTCTTCACGATCCTAATCCTAAAGTCTAAAGTCCATATTAGAAAAGCTCGATACCGAGGCTTGAACGTCAATCAAATCAGAATAATTATCAGAGTTCAGTTTGATACCTAATTGTAAAAGGTCGGTGTTCTTCTCAACTAAAAAGTTTTGTAATCATTTAAAAATTATATTTTTTTTTCACTTATAAATATTGAAAGCATTTAATTATATATATATTTACGAATTCAGATCGAGAGTTTAATAAAAAAAAAGAACACAAGTAGGTTTTCTATGTATTATTAGACGTTTTTATTATTTCCAATAATGGAAGAACTGGAGCCTTTGGATTATCACTAGGTTGGATAATTGACTTTGAAGTTGAAGTGGGCTTAGCAAGATTGTCGCGATTGATTGATAACGTACTCAGAACTGAACTAATGTATGAGGACATGTGTGGGTTTTTATAGGCAGATTGGGATAGCTTAAGAGCGAAGTTTAAGTGAATAAAGTTATCAACGTCTATTCTCCCGAAAAGAGAGGTGTAATTGGAGAATCCTGAGACGATTGTGTGGGCGGAAGTGTATGTTATTTCAGTTGGCTCGCCAAGTGATTGTATATTTATGGGACGTGGACGTTGTCTCGCCAAGTGATCGGATATTTAGGGGACGCGGACGTTTTCTTGCCACAGAGTCTAGACTTTGGAATTCGGACTTTTGCACTTTGCTTGTCCGTAAATGACAGCTAAGCTTAATCGAAGGGCTCTCGATTTTTGATTACATTTCGTACTTAGGCATTAATGTGTGTGTGTAATTGTTTACAATAGTGTGTGTGGTTGGGGAGTTGTGGGTTTAGAATGAATGTGTTACTATATTATATTTGTAACCAAACAAAAAACCAAAACCCATCTGTAAAAGCCTTTAGCGAACTCAAAGATAATTTAATAGCACAAGTTGAATTAGTTCAACCAGATTATAACAAAAAATTTATTTTAACAGACGCATCAGATGTAGCTATCGGAGCGGTTTTATCACTGGTTAATAAACCAATTACTTACGTATCTAAAACTTTAAATAAAAAAAGAATTGTTTCCCATAGTTTGCGAGTATTGTTTGCCATAAATATGGAGTGTATGATGTAATCGGTATAAAAATACAATCAGATCAATCTTTTTCTTTTACAATCTCAGATAAAAACCCAATCGTAGAAATGAAAAGATGCTATTCTTTCATAGAAAGTTTCACCCCAAAAATAATATATAAACCGAGAACAACAAATATTGTAGCTGACCACGCCACAGTAATTATGACCGATAATGAACCAAGCTTCACCTGTGCTCAATTTAAACCTCGAACGGACAAGTTGAAATGTAAAGTTCAACATTAACAGAATTATCTCGTTGCATAAAGGAAGAATTTAATCTCATTGACTATTCAGAAATAATTATTATATACGCAAAAGAATTAAGTCGGAGCATTCATTCTATATATATACTATATAATAAAATTGAACACGAAAACATTTCGAAAATTCTAAAGAGCACTCAAGACAAAATGTTAGAAACACATAATGGAGATCGTAAGGTAAAAGAATATAAAGTGGTTAATGAAAAAAAAAAAACAAGGAGAAAGAAATAAACTACAAACAAGACATAAGAAACAGGTTGTTAAGAAAAACTTACCTAACAAAGTAATAATCAATAGTAGAAACAGAATCATTCACAAAGACAATATTAAGTTTTAACAAATATTATATTTATTTTAAAATTACAGAAAATGTATTTCTTATAACTTCTAACAGCATATGTAATGATAGCCACTTCAGAAATAATTGATTACTGCGGTCACGAATTTTTCCAGTTCAAAGACAAAAAGGATATTCTTAGATATAATTTATATGCCGACTTATTCCACGTACCTATTTAAAGTTTTTTTTTAGAAGAAATAATCGATCTACAATCATGATACATAAAAAGGATCAAATGAAAGGTCACAATGGGAAATTACTTACGAACTACAATTAATTGAATTAATTTTGTCCCAGCTGAGATAGGCACTGTTAGAAAATGGTTAGCTGGAACTGCGGATCACGATCACATAATAAAATGAACGACTTAATTAAAAATAAGAACCAACAATTTATTATCAATTCCAAATTGTTTAATGAGATATAATCTCTTTCCGATCACTTTAAAAACATTTTTATTGATCAAGAATTGCCGTTAAGAAAACATCGTTTAAGTTGCAGTGTGGTCCAGAATTCGATTTTTATGGCATAAAGTCTAAAAACTGAGTTACAGATTTGAAACTGTGTACATTTTGTTGTTAAATCACAAATAGTTTGCACACAAAATTTGGAGTCTGTTCGACCACGCCCTCTCTTGCCTCCCATATTAACTACTTGTATGACTCAAGAGTCAACGAAATTTGATTTTTAATAATAGTGGGTATATTGTTGTTTTAAAAATAATCTCCCTCATCTGCTTTAGTTGTACATTATAAATATCCGAATATGAACTCGAATCAGAATCAGAATGTGAATCCAATATTTTGTCTGTTGGATCAGGTTTAAAATTAGAGTGTAAAGACCAAAAGAACTATTACTTACTGTTACTTATTACTTTATCCAGATATGGCGATTAAACCAATCTATAATTTGTATGGGTATGACAAAAGTTACAAATAAAAATTCATCTGAAATTGGTATTCCAGTGCTTCAGTTTAAAATTTCTGCTTGTAAGCACTATGACCACTTGTCCCATCAAATCCGTAGCTGCATATTAATTAAAATTTGCGCTGTGTGATCCAAGAGATTTTGTAATAGCACTTGAGAAGTGTTTTCCATTACTTCTACACCCTTGCTTCGATCTTTATAGGTGTTTCTGGTGTTATCTGGTGTTTTTAAAGTTTCTTTAAGAACAAAGGCAACGTCCCACTTGCATTCTTTTCAAGCAGAAACAGTTGCTGCATGAATCAAAAGACTTGTGTCGTGGTCACTTTCACTTGATAGATTGGATGCCAGTTTCCTTTTTAATCTTTCTCCTGCATTTTGGTAAGATAACTTTCGGCGAGCAAAAATGGGCAAAATATGTTACTTTACCGTCAAGGACAATAGTTAAAGGTACAAACTGACGTTTTTAACTTTCATGTTTTTTAACAAACATGTTAAATAATGAAAACATTAAAGAAATATTAAATATTATTTTAATATCTCCGAATTAAAAAATTTACTATACTAAAAAACTATAAAGAACTCTTAATTATGTATAAAAAATACCCTGTAATAAAAAATAGATGCGAAATTTATTACGACAGATCAATTTAAAAATAATGTTGGAAAGATACTAAAAAGTAATAAGATCGCAATATGCGGAAATACTTTTTATGAAATATCTAACTTTAAGAACGAACTTTTTAAAAACTATATTATTAAAAGTAATACAAAAATTTTTTATGCCCGCTTAAAAATGTAGAGAAACCAGTTTGCACTAGAATACCAGGAAAAATTAAGAATATAGATATCATTCAAGACTCATTGTTCAACCATTCAAGTCTTATCTATGAAAATAACATTGTAAACAATTGTAAACAACTACAATAAATAATCTTTCATTCACCAAATTAGAAAACAAAATACTTGAGTGCATAACACTATCAACATTAAGATTCTGGAAATATCAGATTATATAAAATCCAACAATTCAGAACTTACTCTTGACAACATTAATATTTTGAGACCATTTATTGAAATTTACAATTAGAAAAAATAAATTTCATTAATCTTATTAATTTTAATCATTTTGTATTTGAATTCTACCTTAATAATATATATAGTGACGTATTTGGGTGGTGGTCAAAGAAAACAGTAATGCACTTTAGATCCATAATGTATCCCAGCCGCGCAGCATCAGTTTATAATAAAGAATTCTGTGGCAGCCGCACTCAGCCGTTCCTGTAAACATCCTAATGCCTGACCTAAGGAGATTTGACTGCTCTCTTTAAACCTTTTCCTAATCTTAAGAACCCAAGAGCGAGGCTCTCCCGAAATAGAAACATTGTTCAAATACTGAGGCTTAGCCTCAATCCAATTTGCATTTGGTTTTTAGTCTTAAGATGATATCTGAAAAAAAAAAATTCAAGTTAAATTAAAGTTAAATAATTCTTCTCGGCGTTGTCCTTACTCAACTGACGGGACATATACGCCCCAATACAACATACACTACTCCGGAGGTACCCAACAGATACCAGATAAGAATAAGATTGTTATATGATCCTCGAGAATGGAAAAAACCCCAATTCTAGATAAGTCACCCACTGGTAGACTAATTTAAACTATTCCTTGCTTAAGCCCTCACCCCATCGTCACGTTCCCACGTTCAATGCTCGGACCCGCAATCCCAAAAAACAAAAGTATCGATTTCAATAAACAAATTATAAGAATCTAAGAGCTTGTATCCAAGAGCAAATGCACTTGAATCCAAGAGAAACGCAAAGCCTTTTCTCTTCACGATCCTAATCCTAAAGTCTAAAGTCCATACTAGAAAAGCTCGATACCGAGGCTTGAACGTCAATCAAATCAGAATAATTAGAAGAGTTCAGCTTGAAACCTAATTGTAAAAGGTCGGTGTTCTTCTCAACTAAAAAGTTTTGTAATCATTTAGTGAAATAAAAATTATATTTTTTCACTTATAAATATTGCAAGAATTTAATTGGCGCAGTCGGTAGGATCCAATAAAATAAAAGAGTCCTTTTAGTACGGTACTGATCAACTGAAGGATATGCTATACGACTAGCTATCCAAGATCAGCGAATTAAAATAGTGATTCGAAAATATATTAGAGATCCGCAAAAGAATCTATGTGAAAGTAGTATTCAAACAAAAATTAATTTAAATTTTTTAATTCCGAAACTTAAAACCAAGTTTAAAGAAAACTTAAAACCAAGTTTAAAGAAAACTTAAAACCAAGTTTAAAGAAAACTTAAAACCAAGTTTAAAGAAAATTTAAAAGCAAGTTTAAAGAAAACTTTAAACCAAGTTTAAATCAAACTTAAAACCAAAATAAACTCCAGAAAACAAAAGACAAAAGGCAGTCCCACAACTCTCAGAAACACATCTAAAACAACTACTAAACCAAATCAAAGAATTAAATTACTACGATGGCGCACCTGGCAAATTATCTGGATTCGTCAACCAAGTGGAACAATTGCTCAGTTTATACCCAACACAGGAAGCCAGACAGGCACACGTCATATATGGAGCAGTGAAGCGGTTATTAGTGGATTCAGCCTTAGAAGTCGTAACCCAGGAAAGAGCTAACACATGGCTGGACATAAAGAAATCACTGGCAATGGTATTCAAAGACCATAGACCTTATGTAACACTCATCACACAATTAGAAGACACATCATACCCAGGAAGTATCTGTAAGTTTATAGAAAAACTAGAAACACAATACTGGATTATGTTCGATAAGTTAGAACAAGAAAGTGACCCTGTTGATAAATCGAATTATACCGAAATGTTAAACAAAACTATTAAATCAGTAATAGATCGAAAACTGCCGGATAGAATTTATATGCCTTTGGCACGTAAAGATATTGATACAATTTATAAATTAAAACAAGCATCAATGGAATTAGACCTTTATGATGCTATTCCAGAAAATCACCGTTCTAATAGAACAGAAATGAACAAACGTAGGAACAGGGGAAACTATAATCAAAATAATAATCAAAAATATTACAATAATAGAAATCACAACTACAGTAATTATTATCCTAGCACGAATCAGAATCATAATACACAACCACCTCAAAATTCGACTCAACCTATGACAAATCTAAACCAGTATTCACCGCGTTTCATACCGAATAATCAAAGAGGGAATTATTATGCATTTAGACGAGACTTAACACAAGCTCAGCAGAACAACCCACTTAATAACACCCTTAATTTCCAATCTTTGACATCAAATAATATTAACAGACAAGGGCCAGTAAAAAGAGTCCCTATGTAAAAATAATTCATCATAATAAAAATTATAAGGGAATGATCGATACAGGATCATCAATTAACATCATAAGAGAAAATTTTGAGAACTTAGAAGAAAAGGAAGGAAACCTAACAGTATACACTATTAAGGGACCAATAAAACTAAAGAAAAGTATAATAATAAAACCTACTTCAGTATGTCCGTCTGCTCAAAAATTCTACATTCACAAATTTTCTGATAACTATGATTTCAAATGCCTCATTTCAAATGTTGTTAAAGACACAGTGGACAATGATGTAACACATCTCGATCCCATGTCCGTTGACAACGATATAGTCAACTTCGCGATTAACAATGAGTTACGCGAATGTAACGCGTATAGACTCGAAATGTAGAGGACATTAAATGTTAAAAAAAGGTATATAGAGACATTCAGTACAAAGAGGGCGAAAATTTGACCTTCAGCAGTACTATTAAACATGTCATCCAGACTCAACACGAAGACCCAGTATACCGTAAACCCTACAAGTACCCTCAAAGCGTTGACCAAGAAGTCAACAAACAAATTAAGGAAATGATAGAACAAGGGATTGTTCGAAAATCAAATTCCCCTTTTGTTCTCCTATTTGGGTGGTCCCCAAGAAGGCACATGCCTCTGGGAAACAAAAATTCAGGTTGGTAGTCGATTACAGGAATCTAAATGAGATAACTGTTAACGACAAATTTCCCATTCCCCGAATGGATGAGATATTGGACAAATTAGGTAGATGCCAATACTTTACAACTATAGATCTAGCTAAGGGTTTTCACCAAATCCAAATGGATGAAAATTCTATTGCAAAAGCAGCTTTTTCAACTAAGCATGGGCATTATGAGTATACTCGTATGCCTTTTGGTTTAAAAAACGCTCCAGCTACTTTTCAGAGATGCATGAATAATCTTCTGGAAGATTTAATCTACAAAGACTGTTTAGTCTATTTAGACGATATTATTGTTTATTCCACTTCATTGGAAGAACACATTTTATCCCTAAAGATAGTCTTTGAAAAACTGAGAGACGCTAATTTAAAGTTGCAACCAGATAAATGTGAATTCGTGAAGAAAGAAACTGAATTCCTAGGACACATCGTCACAACAAATGGCATCAAACCAAATCCAAATAAAACTAAAGCAATTACAAATTTTCCATTACCCAAGACACCTAAGCAAATAAAATCATTTTTGGGATTATGTGGATTCTATCGCAAGTTTATTCCTAACTTTGCCAAAATAGTTAAACCCATGACCCTCAAATTAAAGAAAGGTGCTGTAATAGACATCAAATGTAAAGATTACATCGAATCATTTGAAAAATTAAAAGTGTTGATAACTTCATACCCGATATTAATCTATCCTGATTTTTCAAAACCTTTTTCTCTGATAACTGATGCCAGCAATGTAGCTATTGGTGCAGTGTTATCACAAAATCACAAGCCAGTTTGTTATGCCAGTAGAACGCTAAACGAACATGAAATCAACTATGCTACGATTGAAAAATAATTGTTAGCTATAGTTTGGGCTACAAAATATTTCAGGTCATACTTATTTAGCAGGCCATTTGAGGCAACTATACACAGTGCCATTGAAGATAATCTAAATTACATATCCATAACAGAAAGACCAATAAATTACTTCTCTAGACAAATAGAGATAGAAAAAGGCGATAACGATACAACAAGTGTACAACATTTCTTTCAAAAGTTAAAGATTAAAATAATCTATAAAGAAATTACACCTGAACTCGCCAAAAACCTCATTAAGGAATGTGTGTGTACCAAAAAGAGTGCAATTTATTTCCCTAATGACGAAGATTTTCTGTTCTTCCAGAGAGCGTTTACCGAAATTATAAGCCCTAACAATTTCACAAAACTAACGTATGCAATATTCAAAGATTTAATCTTAAAGAAACATAAGGAACTTTTACATCCGGGTATAGAAAAAACAATCAATTTATTTAAAGAAGAATATTACTATACTGATAGTCAAAAGCTTATTCAAAACATTATCAATGAATGTGAAATTTGTAATCTAGCAAAAACAGAACATCGAAACACGAAATTGACTTTTGAAACAACACCAGAAATATTTAACAAAAGAGAAAAATACGTGATAGATTTTTATCTCACAGGAAACCAGATCTTCTTATCTTGCATTGATATCTATTCGAAATTTGCATCACTAGTTGAAGTAAAAAGTAGAGATTTGCTAAAAGCAAAAAGAGCCATTACTAAAATATTCAATGATTTGGGAAAACCGCAAAAAATTAAAGCAGATAAAGACTCAGCTTTTATGTGTATAGCCTTACAAAATTGGTTAAGATCTGAAGGTGTACAAATTTCTATAACGACTAGCAAAAATGGCATATCTGACATAGAGAAATTCCACAAGACCGTAAACGAAAAGCTAAGAATCATTGGTAGCGAGCAAAATATTGAAGATAGGTGCACAAAATTCGAAACAATTCTATGCATATACAATCATAAAACTAAACATAATAGTACCAAAAGATTTCCAGCAGACATTTTCCTATATGCAGGCAGCCCAGACTTTAACGTACAACAAAATAAAATCGATAAGATAGAATACCTCAATAAGAATAGGAACGATTTAGAAGTTGATATAAAATATAGACAGGCCCCACTTGTAAAAAGTAAAATAACCAATTCATTCAAAAAGACAGGAAGGATTGAACCAGTAGATGATAAACATTTCGAAGAAACAACCCGTGGCAGGAAAATCGTTCACTATAAGTCAAAATTTGAGAAACAGAAAAAATTTAATAAGAGCAAATATGATAATTCCAGACCAACCAAAGAAGCACAAAGTACACAACATACTTCTAATAATGCTTAGTTGCATACTATCACTTATCACAATGGTCAAAGTGCAACAATATAGAAGTAAATCCAATAAGCGCGAAGAATGGATATCTTATATTCCAAACAGGAACAATGGAGATTCCAACCAGCTATGAATACCATTATTTAAGCATAAACATAACAAAGACCATGCTCATGTTCGAAGATATAGTAAATGAAGCAAACAACTATCCTAATGTACCACAAATACAATATTTAGTCGACAAATTAAAACGAGAAATAAATGGGTTAAGAATTATTAGTCGAAGCAAAAGAGGTCTTTTAAACGTAGTAGGAAAACCATACAAATACTTATTCGGGACATTAGATGAAGATGACAGAGAAGAGTTAGAAGAAAAAATAAACAACATGTCAGAAGACTCTGTAAAAACCCATGACCTAAACACGATTCTAGATGTAATCAATAGTGGTATATATAGTGACATATTCACATACAAAACAACTTAACGTACAGTAAACATATTGAAAAGCCGCATCCAGATCATAACGTAAACAATAAGTGACCACCATGCTAATGTGGATCAAATAACAAAAATATCCACTCTGCATTTTGGTTTAATTACATTGACACCCCCATACTGTATGCCATCTGCGCAGTATGCATTCTAATAAACAAATTCTTTGACAGCGGCACTTAGCCATTCTTGTAAACAAATCTTAAATTCTGCCTGCTCTCTCTGAGGCTTCTCCTCCACTTAAGAATCCAAGAGCAATGCTCTCTCAAAATACTTAAGCATCTAAGAGCAATGCTCTCCCAAAAACACTAACATATTCTTTAAGCACAGAGGCTTCTCCTCATTTTCACTTTCATTTGATTTTTAGTCTTAAGCTGAACGTTAATCAATAAACAACACAATCGATCCCGAAATTTTGATTCGTTTTATTTTGGCAAAACTTAATGTTCAGCGTTGGTCTTAGTTCATATTCGGAACGGTCCATTTAATAGACTAAAAACTATTTATTGCAACCATTTATTTGCAATTGGCGCAGTCGATGTGATCAGTGTTAAAGTTCCTTGATGCGGTAACCAGATTTGCCAATTCCTGTGTTCTTTTTGTTCACTGACAAAAGTACCACGCTAACGGGCACCCACGTGACGGTTAATATCGCTTTAAGTTTTTAATTAAACCTCGACAATAAAGTGAAACCGAAAAATCACAATTTGCCTAAACAAACCTGAATTTATTATCAGGAAGACGCTATTGAATTTGTGAGAGGCTGTAAATCCAATTGGTTACCTCAAAGACCCACGAAAAAGCTATAGTGCAACCCTTGTAAAAATCAAAACCTATCTTAAATAAAAAAAAAAAAAATTAAAAATAAGAATAATAAATTAATAAGCGAAAATTAAAACGTATTAAAAATAAGAATAATAAATAAATAAGTGAAAATTCTATTTGATAAAAATTAAAAATAAGAATAATAAATAAAAAGACAACATTTTAAATTAAAAAATATTAAAAAAAAAAAAAATATATATATTATAAAAATAAATAAATAATCCAAAAATCAAATATGGCTCAAGAACCAGCAATTGTGCCACCACTATCAGACAGCAACATGACCCAGGTTGCCTACCAGATTGGCAATGTGGAGAAATTCAACGGTGATCCAGGCTCACTATACACCTTTGTGAGTCGAATTGATTACATACTGGCTCTTTATGCTACCGGAGATGAACGCCAACAGCAGATCATATTTGGGCATATTGAACGCAGCATCGGCGGAGAAGTTATGCGCTGCATTGGAGCCTATGACATGTACACCTGGAGCAGCTTAGAAGACAATTGGTACTCAACTATAAACCCCAGACCCCTAACCACGTTCTTTTAGAAGAGTTTCGAAAATCCCCATTTCGAGGCAATGTACGAGCATTCCTGGAAGAAGCAGAAAGCCGCAGACAAACACTTACTAGTAAGCTTGAATTAGAGCAAGATCTTGAAGAAAAGACTTTTTATTTGAAATTAATAAAATCCAGTATAGAATCACTAATTGAAAAATTACCTACACACATTTATTTAAGAATAAATAACCACAACATACCAGATTTGCGATCACTTATAAACCTTTTACAAGAGAAGGGCATGTACGAACAAATAAATCATACAAGTACACATGTCCAAAAACAAAATTTCTCTGATAAGCCACAAAAGTCCTTTCAAAATACTAATCAGTCTAACAATATCAGAAAATATCCAACACCTTTTCTACATTATAATTCACCAATACCATATCAAGCTCCACAAATTTATCAAACACCACCAACTAATAACCCACTTTATCGTCATCCAATACCCTACCACCCTAATCCAAACAATGTTTTTCAACCAAGCCAACAAAACAATGTTTTTCAACCAAGCCAACAAAACAATGCTTTTCAACCAAATCAACGTACAAACTTTACACCTCGACCAATTTTTAACACCAATCGAAACAATGCATTCGATCAGAATAGGTTCGGACAACAACCCCAATATCAAAATCAACAATCAACACAAAATTCAAGTTCCTATGTACCCAATCGACCAATAAAACGATTAAGACCAGCTAATAGTGGACAGACTGGGATGAGTGTTGGCGAAACATTATATCAAGAGGACGCTTTTTATCAGCAGTGTGTTCCATGTGACTTTTTATTATTCAACTTACGACCATTCAGACTATTATCCAGAAAATCTATATCAAATTGACGAAAATAACCAAAATTTACAAAGAACACAACAGTTACAGCAGATTAATACAGACGAGACAAACAATGACAACCAAGAACCCAATGTTGAACAGGCCGAAAATTTTCAGCCACAAGCCTTGGAAAACCCCAATATATAACAATTAAATACAAAGAAAATAATTTGAAATGCCTTATTGATACCGGATCAACAGTTAACATGAGATCTAAAAATATATTTGACTTACCAATCCAGAATACTAATACTCTTATTCATACCAGCAATGGACCGCTCATTGTCAACAAAAGTATAACCATACCTTCAAAGATTTTGTTCCCAACAACAAATGAATTTTTATTGCACCCTTTCTCTGAGAATTACGATCTTTTATTAGGAAGAAAACTTTTAGCAGAAGCAAAAGCAACAATAAGTTACCGCGATCAAGAGGTAACTCTTTACAACAACAAATACAAATTAATAGAAGGAATAGCAACACATGAACAGAGTCATTTTCAAAATGTAAATATAATACCTGACACCATGCTCAGACAGCCAAATAAAATTTCACCCATTTTAGAATCAGACCTATACAGATTGGAACATTTAAATAACGAAGAAAAACAAAGATTGTGCGCACTCCTGCAGCAATACCATGACATACAGTACCATGAAGGTGATAAGTTGACATTTACTAATCAAACCAAACATACTATCAATACAAAGCACAATCTACCACTTTACTCTAAATACAGTTACCCACAGGCTTACGAACAGGAGGTCGAAAGCCAAATACAAGATATGCTAAATCAAGGTATTATACGTACCAGTAATTCACCTTACAATAGCCCCATCTGGGTGGTTCCAAAGAAACAAAATGCATCAGGCAAACAGAAATTTAGAATTGTAATAGACTACCGAAAATTATATGAAATAACAGTAGGAGACAGACACCCAATCCCAAACATGGACGAAATCTTGGGAAAATTGGGCAGATGTAATTACTTCACAACTATAGACTTGGCAAAGGGTTTCCACCAGATCGAAATGGATCCAGAATCAGTTTCAAAGACAGCCTTTTCTACCAAGCACGGTCATTATGAATATTTGCGC
>NW_007931093.1:0-20763 GCF_000001215.4 Drosophila melanogaster | reverse complement strand
CCTCCTCCGGATCGCTGACCAAGAATTGGAAATAAGACAATCCATAGCTGAGGAAAAGAGAAAGGAAAAAGAAAAATCCGAAAGGAGAAAAGCTCTAGAGAAAGGACCGCCAGACAGATGGTGTGAACTTCAAATAAACAAATACAGCAAATTATACAGAAAAGGACTAAGGGCCAGAGAAGAAATTCTTGAATTAATGCTCGGACAACCCGCCACTGTAATCAAAATAGTAATCCCAGACTATGAACCCGAAGACGACCAAATAAAAGTCTTGACAAATTAATAAAAGCAAATAAAATTAAAAGTACATGTATTTACAATAATTATTGATTGTATAATTGGGGATTATAATAGATAATTATAATTAATAATATAATTGATTGTTATAATTGTTATTTATGATTACTAAAAATTAATCAAGATACAAACTACAAACTATGACCGACGGAAAGACGCACGTCGATCTGCTTCTCTTCTGACAATAGCGATATACATCTCCTTCTCCAAAAATCAGCATCTTTTCTTCATGCTAAACACAAACTCCTGTGGAAAAACATACCAATTAGATGGATAGTACAAAAACACAAATAATACTCACACCTCAACGCATCCGGATTAAAAAGCCAACGACAACGCATTCCAGCTGATCCCGACAAAGTGACGCGAATAAAATCACCACCTTGACATATAAGAAGAACCGGTAAATGGATATGAAATTGATTTGTGCGGCAAAACCATGATGAATATAAGGCGACTCGCTGCAGCAATATATGCACAACGTCACTTACCTGAATCTTCTTGCCGCACTGTCTTTTGAAGATCCTTCATCACCACTGCAATCCACACACATCGCTGCATTGCATAAGACGGGCCATCTAAGCTAACCTCGCGCCGATTAGGACACTCTGCTCGACGAGCGCCTACAGCGAATTGACGCTAAAACCTAAAAACAAAAAATTTATTAACAAATGAAATACAAATAAATAAATTCAAATAAAATAAAGCACTTACCTCACTGACCGCAGCCAACTGCACGCAACACATCCACATCCAACAAAACAGACAAGAGGAGACGGGCCCTCAAACGTAAAACAAAATCGCCAACTTTTGGGATTAGAAACACAAAAAAAATTGACAATTTTATGATGCCGTCTCCACCTCTTGATGCCACTGCCTCAATACGGATTACTAGCGCGGAGCCGACTCCACACTAAAATGCTGAAAAATTTGTCCTCAAAATGAATATTTTTCCTCAGTACCACTATCTCAACGAATTTTCCGCAAACCTGTAATAAAAGGAAAATTAATAAGAAAGTGATACAAAATTAATCAAAAACAAATAGAAAACAGCAAACTGGGCAAGCAAAGTAACAGATACCAATATGCTACTTCATCCTGCTGAAGACACGCATCCATGCATCCTTCTTCCAAGACTGCAAAACTGAAAGAAGGAAACACAAGCTTTACTGGGAAAAATATATTAAATCAAAATACTTATCTAATTGCCAACTTGAAGAATCCTAAACCACGGCATCCCAGCTGCGATGGCCTTAACTTTAGCTGCTACAGATGTACCTGAAAACAAGAAACAAAAATTAATGCAATTATAAAAACAAACATAATACTTACCTCCAGACTATTTTCCTCCCGAAAAACAAACCTGGAAAACAAAAAACAACGCAACTATATAAACAAATAAATACATATATAATACTTACATCCAAACTACATTCCACCTAATGTATCTGAGAAATGCAACAATTAGAGAAATCACAAAAATAAATAACAAATGTTATACTTACCTAATTTTAATATTACATCCATCTCCATGGCCCAATCGTTGCGGCGGTCCTCAGCAACATTTCCTCACCGGAACATCCTAAAATAAAAGAAAAATAAATAAGAATGCGACTCAAAATAACCAATAACACACAAAAAATAACAAACCTTACAGACAAATAAGCAGATGTTAAATTGCAACACCATCCGCAACACAGACCGCAGATACTGAAATAAAGAAACACAAGCTTATACTGGGAAATATACATTACAACATAACACTTATCTAATGGCCAACCCCACGATACCAAAGCTGCGGCTCCATGATTACAATGACCCAAAACAAGGCCTCTAAATTAACCCTCACAAAAAGTACCTGAAATACGAAAAATACAATCATAAAAACAAATTAATACTTACCTCCAGATTAGCTTTACCTAAAAATGCACCTGAAAAACAAAAAATTACAAACTTATACTTACCTAATGTTAATTTGACATCCTTTTCCATGGCCCAATCGTTGCGGCGGTCCTTGGCAACAATTCCTGACCTGGCGGCTCCAAGCCGCCAATCTCGACGCAATGGCCACAAGACGCGGCGCTCCTGGCAACTCTCGACTCCACCACCATTGCAATGACGGCTGCGCGGGACTCACCTTCTTCAAAACTCATGTTGCAAGCGGGGCTCTTCCAGCGACCGCAACAAACCAACATACAACAGACGCTTACCCGAAATGACATCTGAGGCTTCCAGCGATTCAGCGTTTCCGTCCTTCCGGCAGGAGTACCTTTAAATAGATAAATCAAACAATGTCAGTCTAAAATTTCAAATTTTATTGTAAAATAATCTAATTGTTAAACGTAAACAAACCATGCAAATTTATAATGTTACCAGTCCATGTCTCTGTCCATAATCTAAGCTTACTATATATTGCACATACTGTAATCAAAGGCAAAATAAATCGTGGATGCGGAACAGAATTTACTCTGTCTCCGTACATCCACCAGTTGTTCACTTTCACAATCACTCTGTGGTTTCGGATATGTTGTTGGTTTACAAACAGTTTTTTTTTTTCTTTCTTTTTTTTTAAACCAATTGTACCGATTTGCCGACGCGAGATATTCTTTAGCGGATGATACACAGAGAATTGAATATGTTTAATATCGCATCAACTAGTATCATCCTACCGACTGCGCCACTTACGTAGTTACTATTTCGAGTCGAATAAATGATCCGTCTATGACGAAGACAAAGATCAACGCTGAAGCCAATTATAAATTTAAACACGAATAATTTCAGTGAGCGTCTTTATTTTAAAACTGTCAGCTTAAGACTGACTGTACAGAGTTTTGATCGGCTCAATGTGAGTCGTGAGAAACGAGAATGTCTAGTCAGTATATGTGTACAAAAAGAACGATAAAAAAAGAACGGTATGGATGCACAACAAATCATGCGCTTAAGTGTAAGCAAAAATGTAAATTGGTTTCATGTGTTTATGCATGTGCAAGATTGTATGTACAATGCTTGTGTAAGCGTAATATGTGAAGCATATTATGCTACTTCCCTCCCCTTAAAAGGAAGCTTATGCTTGTATTGGGCTTGACGCATATAATCTTGGTAATGCAGTTGGGTTTATATCTTGTGTTTCCATAATTGTTTTTGTTATTTTTAGTTTTAAGTAGATACAAACTATACTAAAATGTGAGTGATACGATAATAGAGACTGTAATATTTTTATTTGATATTAGTTTTACAATGTCCTTATGTTCTATTGGTTTTATTTTTATTAGTTCAATGGGTGTGTACAATGGTGTTAGATTTATTTCGGGATTCAGCTGGTTTTCGTTTAACGTTATTTTTCCTATTTTGATTTTACATTGTTTTATTGTTATTATTTTGTTGCCGTTAATTGTTACATTTTTATTTATTTCTTGGCAATCTTGTTCTATAATAGTATTTTTTATATTCCAAATAAGTATATTGTTTGGCTCTACATATTTAATTATCTGGTTAACTGTTGTAGGGATGAAATAGCATATTGGTTTAGTTTTTTTTGTTATTTTCTTAATACATTCGTTGTTTATTTCTTTACAATTTTTGTTATAGACTTTGCCATGTTCTTCAAAATAAGTATCTTTAGGGTAGGTAAATAGGGATGTCTCCTATGATAAACGTGAGGAGGGGTATTATGATGAACCAGGGGCCTGTGAAATGGGAAGTTTATTATTTTTTTTCTGTTTTTTAAATTGGGTCTTGTAGTAATGTGTTTCTCTATTCCTATTGGTGATTTTATAATGGTCTTCGTCAGTTTGTTCGACGTTCTTTGTTAATTTAAAAGGGTTTTCTAATTTCCCTTTTTGCAACGGTCCTTTTCTATATCTAGTGTCGACGTTATATTCTGTTCGGTCTTTGTTTATTTCGTTAATTTTTATTTCCTTGTTGTGCTGAGTATCTAGCATTGGCTGTCCAGCATAAATAAATATGTGGGCAGGAGTTTGTCCAGTAGTGTCATGTTTGGTCTTGTGGTTGTAAATGTAAAGAATCGTTTCTATTTTACTGAGTTAAGCTTCATTGTCATCGGAATTGTTTATGATACGGATTTTTTCGTTAATTGTTTTATTGAGCCTTTCTATGTCTGCAACACCTGTTTTTGTGGTATTGAGTTGTAATTCTACATTTTCAGTTTCGAGCCAACGTTTGAGGGCTAAACTAGAAAATGCGCCATCTCTATCTGCCTTTAGAATTTCGGGTTTCCCCAACTGATTGAATATGCGCATTAGAGCATTTTTGCACTCTATCCAATCTTTTGTTTTAATCTGCTCAAGGGTGGCGAATTTTGAATAAATGTCAATACAACTCAAATGGTGATTCCCTTCAGAGGAATAGATATCTATTACAAATTTATCGCGGCAATGTTCGGGTTTAAGGGTGACTTTCATTGGCATTTTTGTATTTCGGTGTTCAGTTTTTGCTAAGTTACAAACTTGGCATTCGTTAATTATATTTTGGATAAGGAGTTGGCTATTTGGGAAGTAGTACGTCTCGTCCTAAAGTTTAACAGTTTTCTGTATTCCGGGGTGTAGAAGTCTTTTATGTGTTCTTAGAATTAGTTCTTTTTGCGTATGTGAGAATGTTTTTTAGTAAGATAAGGCTTCGGAAAATCTTTGTATATCTTGGATTCATTGTTTCTTTATATGCTTTTTGAATTACTTCGAAATCTGCATCGCTTTCGATGTACAGAGCGCTGTTTTTTGAACAGAAGTAGTCGAGTAGATATCGTTTGGCTATTTCAGGGGTCATTTCTTCGTATGAAAGGTGAATAGTTTGTTTTTTGAAGTAAGTTTCTATTTCTGTTTTATTGGGACCTTTGGTAAAGATGATTTGTCTTTTATGTTGATTGATAGCTTTCTCTGATAGTCCGATCAAATTGCTACTGTCTTCTTCAGCACTATGTTGTGTAGATTCGCCAAAAAATGTTTATTCTATCTTTACTCTAGAAAGTGCATCTGCTACGTAATTTTCCTTTACTTTAATATATTTTATGTCGAAGTCATATTCCGAAAGTCTAATTTTCCATCTTGTTAATTTTGAATTCGGTTATTTTAATTTGTGTAGCCAGCACAAGGGTTGATGGTCAGAAGATAGTGTCTAAAGGTTTTGGTGGCCCGGACTATTGCTAATAATTCTTTTTCTATGGCGCTATAATTGATTTCATGTTCATTTAGTATTCTGCTGATGTAACTAATAGGGTGTCCGTCTTGTGATAAAACAGCTCCTAAAGCTACATTGCTGGCATCTGTTGTTAATGTAAATTTCCTCTCGAAATTCGGTATTTTTAGGATCGGATCTTCAGATATTAATAATTTTAACTTTTGGAATGCTTCTAAGTATTCTAAACTGTTCATATCTATTGTTGCTCCTTTCTTTAGGCACTTGGTCAGGGGTTTGGCAATGTCTGAAAAATTAGGTATAAATTTCCTATAATATCCTGTAAGTCCTAAAAAGGCTTTAATTTCTTTAGTTTTTCTTGGTAGCGGATATTTAACTATAGCTTTGATTTTATCCGGGTTTGGTTTAATCCCGTCTTTAGTAATAACATGTCCTAAGAAAGTTGTCTCTTGTTTTAAGAACTCGCATTTATCTAGTTGTAATTTTAAGTTTGCCTGTGATAATTTTTCGAAAACAGCTTGTAAGGCTTGAAGATGTTCTTCTAAAGATGTGGAGAAAACTATGATGTCGTCTAGGTATACTAGACAACATTTATTTAAAAGTGGACGGAGTAAATTGTTCATGCATCTTTGAAATGTAGCAGGGGCATTTTTAAGACCAAATGGCATTCGTGTGTACTCGTAGTGTCCATATTTTGTAGAGAAGGCAGTTTTGGCTATTGACTCTGAGTCCATTTCTATTTGATGAAAGCCCTTTGCAAGATCTATTGTTGTGAAATAATTTGACCTCCCTAGTTTCCCTAATACTTCATCTATGTTCGGTATGGGGTATCTGTCGTTTATTGTTATTTCGTTCAATTTCCTATAATCTATTACGATACGAAGCTTCTGCTGTCCAGAAGCATCTAGTTTTTTAGGTACTACCCAAATGCGGCTACAGTATGGTGAATTACTTTCTCGGATAATGTTGTTCTGTTCTAACATCTCCTGGATCTGTTTTTCTACTTCCTTTTCATATGTCTGTTGGAAACTATAAACTTTCGAGTAGACGGGGATATTGTGTGTGGTGTTAATAATATGTTTTTCTTGGTTTGTCAACGTGAGCGTGTCACCTTCACGAAATTGGATGCCTTGGTATTTTGTCAGTAGATTAGTTAGTTTCAGTTTTTCTTCTACTTCTACTTCTTAAGGTGTTCTAATCGGAACAAGTTCTCCTGAAGTGTGGAGGTTTCTAAGTAAGTGGGGTCTTGTGGAAATGAAGGGTCCGTTTGAATATGGTTCTGTTCGGTAATGTTGTTACCGTCTTTTATCTTGTATATTTTGTTAAATAGAGTGACAGTTTTCTTTTTATAGTCGATTATTGCTTTGGCTTCGGACAACAATTTGCGTCCAATCAGCATGGCATAATGATCAAGAACTCTTGGGCAATAGGGAAGTAGTTGTTAGGTGGTATGTTCGTAAGTTCATTAATTATTAACGGCCCATTGCTGGTGTGGATTAGGTAATTGGTTTCTTGTGTTGGTGTTTGAAAAATATTTCGCGTGAGCATATTTATCGTAGATCCTGTATCAATTAGACATTTCAATTCGGTATTATTATGTTTGATCGTTATATATTGGCTTGATCCGGGGCTACTAGCCGAAAAATTTTCTGCTTGTTCGGGGTTGTCTGGTTTGTTGTCATCTGTTGTTGGTCTCTCCTCTTCTGTCGTTTCTGAATTGTCATAGTTCTGTTCAAGGGGACATGGAATTAATTCTGGGGTATAGTTCGATTGATAGGGATAAGGCTGAAAATAATCTGGATAGTAGGGATAATGGTAATTATAGTTATAAGGATATTCGGGTTGGATAGACGATACTTCTTGGTATCTTAGCTCTTCTATGCTCATTTTCGACTGTCCGTTGTCTGATGGTCTCTGTCTTTTTATTGGGTTATTAGTCTGTACGTTTCCGGTTTGTGGATATGTTGTAGGCATGTGAGAGTGGCTAGGTCCAAAGCGATTTTGGTCAAAAATACTTTGTCGGTTAAAAGCTGTGTTTGGTCTAGGTGCTTGTGTCAGGGGTATGTTAGGTTGTGGGTAGATAGGTCTATTTTAATATTGGGGTATCGGATTTGTGCTAAACCTGGGTACATGAGAATATGCTTGGTGATAGGGTTGATAGGCGTGGTTATAGAATGGTTGGAATGGTGCAAGGGGTCTGGTTTGATTGTTCATTTGCCTATTCTGGGGAGTGTTTGTTACTTTGCTTGGAATTGAAGTTGGCTTTACATGATCTTTACTTGAGGTTGGTGCCTCGTAAAGACCTTTTTCTTGTAATATGTTTATTAATGATCTCAGGTTTGGAATATTACAGTTTATTATTCTGAGATAAATGTGGCTTGGAAGTTTTTGAATTAGATTTTTGATGCTGGTTTGCATTAATCTAGTATAGAGAATGGTTTCGTTAGTATTATTTTCTAGTTCTAATTTACTCATAAGTATCTGTCGTTTTCTTTCGGCTTCTTCAAGGAAATGACGAATATTGCCTCGATATTGTGTGTTCTTGAATTCTTCCAGAAGTTGGTGGTTCGGTGTTTGGGGCTTGTAGTTAAGTATAAGCTGCGTCCTGAGTTCGCTCCAGCTGCTGAGGTTGGTTACTCCGATGGTGCGGATAACATCGCCGCTGATGTTCCGTTCGATGTGTCCAAAGATTATTAATTTTTGTCTTTCATCAAGATGAATTCGATGCGACTGATGAAAGTGTACAAGGTGTTCGTTTGATGGGTATCTTGTTGTTCGCTCACTTGTTATTATTATAATGTTTCACTTAGTTGCATTTAATTCATTTTAGTTGTAGTTACTTTAATTTAGTTTTCACTTAGTTTAGCTGTTTTATTATGGTTCACTTAGTTGTAATTAAGTTTATTCAGTTTTCCACTTAGTTTAGCTGTTATCATGTGTTGCACACTTTGCTATTTCGCTTTGTTTTGAGTAACCTTTTGTGGATTTACTACTCAGCGAATTCAAAGGCGTCTTCTTAAAATTTGATACAATTTTAAGTTGTTTCGGATATGTTGTTGGTTTACAAAAAGTATTTTTTTTTTCTTTCTTTTTTTTTGAACCAATTGTATCGATTTACCGACGCGAGATATTGAAGTTGTAGTTCTTTAGCGGATGTTACACAGAGAATTGAATAGCTTTAATATCGCATCAACTAGTATCATCCTACCGACTGCGCCACTTACGTAGTTACTATTTCGAGTCGAATAAATGATCCGTCTATGACGAAGACAAAGATCAACGCTGAAGCCAATTATAAATTGAAACACGAATAATTTCAGTGAGCGTCTTTATTTTAAAACTGTCAGCTTAAGACTGACTGTACAGAGTTTTGATCGGCTCGAAGTGAGTCGTGAGAAACGAGAATGTCTAGTCAGTATATGTGTACAAAAAGAACGATAAAAAAAGAACGGTATGGATGCACAACAAATCATGCGCTTAAGTGTAAGCAAAAATGTAAATTGGTTTCCTGTGTTTATGCATGTGCAAGATTGTATGTACAATGCTTGTGTAAGCGTAATATGTGAAGCATATTATGCTACTTCCCTCCCCTTAAAAGGAAGCTTATGCTTGTATTGGGCTTGACGCATATAATCTTGGTAATGCAGTTGGGTTTATATCTTGTGTTTCCATAATTGTTTTTGTTATTTTTAGTTTTAAGTAGATACAAACTATACTAAAATGTGAGTGATACGATAATAGAGACTGTAATATTATTATTTGATATTAGTTTTACAATGTCTTTATGTTCTATTGGTTTTATTTTTATTAGTTCAATGGGTGTGTACAATGGTGTTAGATTTATTTCGGGATTCAGCTGGTTTTCGTTTAACGTTATTTTTCCTATTTTGATTTTACATTGTTTATTATTTCTTGGCAATCTTGTTCTATAACAGTATTTTTTATATTCCAAGTAAGTATATTGTTTGAATCTACATATTTAATTATCTGGTTAACTGTTGTAGGGATGAAATAGCATATTGGTTTAGTTCTTTTTGTAATTTTCTTAATACATTCGTTGTTTATTTCTTTACAATTTTTGTTATAGACTTTGCCATGTTCTTCAAAATAAGTATCTCTAGGGTAGGTAAATAGGGATGTCTCCTATGATAAACGTGAGGAGGGGTATTATGATGAACCAGGGGCCTGTGAAATGGGAAGTTTATTATTTTTTTCTGTTTTTTAAATTGGGTCTTGTAGTAATGTGGGTCTCTATTCCTATTGGTGATTTTATAATGGTCTTCGTCAGTTTGTTCGACGTTCTTTGTTAATTTAAAAGGGTTTTCTAATTTCCCTTTTTGCAACGGTCCTTTTCTATATCTAGTGTCGACGTTATATTCTGTTCGGTCTTTGTTTATTTCGTTAATTTTTATTTCCTTGTTGTGCTGGGTATCTAGAATTGGTTGTCCAGCATAAATAAATATGTGGGCAGGAGTTTGTCCAGTAGTGTCATGTTTGGTCTTGTGGTTGTAAATGTAAAGAATCGTTTCTATTTTACTGAGTTTAGCTTCATTGTCATCGGAATTGTTTATGATACGGATTTTTTCGTTATAGAAAAAAGGCTCCATGCCTTTCTATATCTGCAACACCTGTTTTTGTGGTATTGAGTTGTAATTCTACATTTTCAGTTTCGAGCCAACGTTTGAGGGCTAAAGTAGAAAATGCGCCATCTCTATCTGCCTTTAGAATTTCGGGTTTCCCCAACTGATTGAATATGCGCATTAGAACATTTTTGCACTCTATCCAATCTTTTGTTTTAATCTGCTCAAGGGTGGCGAAATTTGAATAAATGTCAATACAACTCAAATAGTGATTCCCTTCAGAGGAATAGATATCTATTACAAATTTATCGCGGCAATGCTCGGGTTTAGGGGTGACTTTCATTGGCATTTTTGTATTTCGGTGTTCAGTTTTTGCTAAGTTACAAACTTGGCATTCGTTAATTATATTTTGGATAAGGAGTTGGCTATTTGGGAAGTAGTATGTCTCGTCGAAAAGTTTAACAGTTTTCTGTATTCCGGGGTGTAGAAGTTTTTCATGTGTTTTTAGAATTAGTTCTTTGAAATGTGCGTATGTGGGAATGTTTTTTAGTAAGATAAGGCTTCGGAAAATCTTTGTATATCTTGGATATTCATTGTTTCTTTATATGCTTTTTGAATTGCTTCGAAATCTGCATCGCTTTCGATGTACAGAGCGCTGTTTTTTGAACAGAAGTAGGCGAGTAGATATCGTTTGGCTATTTCAGGGGTCATTTCTTCATATGAAAGGTGTATAATTTGTTTTTTGAAGTAAGTTTCTATTTCTGTTTTATTGGGACCTTTGGTAAAGATGTTTTGTCTTTTATGTTGATTGATAGCTTTCTCTGATAGTCCGATCAAATTGCTACTGTCTTCTTCAGCACTATGTTGTGTAGATTCGCCAAAAAATGTTTCTTCTATCTTTACTCTAGAAAGTGCATCTGCTACGTAATTTTCCTTTCCTTTAATATATTTTATGTCGAAGTCATATTCCGAAAGTCTAATTTTCCATCTTGTTAATTTTGAATTCGGTTCTTTTAATTTGTGTAGCCAGCACAAGGGTTGATGGTCAGAAGCTACTTCGAAATGTCGTCCTAACAGATAGTGTCTGAAGGTTTTGCTGGCCCAAACTATTTTTTTTTTTTTTTTTACTTTGGTTTTATTTATTGAATCTTCTTGTATAAGAACTAACAATAAGTTTAAAAATCTTAACTATAACAAGTATTTTTTGAACAGTTGTATTATTTTTCCAACTGTTCTATTATTAAACGGCCCTAATAATTTATTCGCTGGGTTGGTAGGTCCTTTCGCCGGAGACGGGAACGGCTGCTGAGCTGGATTAGACCTCGCGCTAGGTGGTTGGGGTGCGTGTAAAGCTTGCTATGGTATTTTTCCTTAAGTTCCGTGATTGCGTTGGTAACTGATGGGATATTTAAGTCTCTTTGGATGTTTTCACTCCGAATGTACCACGGTGCCCCAGTGATGGTTCTCAGAATCTTTGATTGTGCTCGCTGTATGATGTCAATATTGCTGTTGCTGGCATTGCCCCATAACTGTGAGCCATAGGTTTAGATTGGTTTCAAAATAGAATTGTAGAGCAAGACCTTGTGATCTAGGCTGAGCGGAGAACCAGAGTTGATGAGCCAGTGTAAGTTGTTGGCTTTGAGTTTAAGTTGGGTTTTTTGGCTTCAATGTGCCTGCGCCATGTGAGTCTTCTGTCAAGGTGTACTCCTAGGTACGCTACCTCATCTGCTTTTGGGAGTGGTATGTTGTTCAACAAGAGCGGAGGACAGTCTTGTCTGTTTAGCGTAAACGTCACGTGCTTGCATTTTTGCTCGTTTACTTTTATTCGCCAGTCAGAGAGCCACTTCTCAATGTCGATGAGGTACAGTGCCAACTGTGCTGTAGCTTGGATAGGGGACCTTGAACGGCTTAGGATAGCTGTATCGTCGGCAAATGTGGATACCGTTAAGCGACTATTTGTAGGGATGTCGGCTGTATAGATGAGGTATAAGGTTGGCCCAAGAACGCTGCCTTGGGGGACTTCAGCCTCAATTGTATGATCAGTGGAAGTGGCAGTGTTGCACCGCACTGCAAACTTTCTGTCATAGAGGTAAGTCTTTAGAAGTTTGTGTGTGCTTTCGGGTAGGGATGTTTTAATGCTTGGGATACGTCTAAAAATACTGCTGTACAGTATTCGCGATATTCAAATGCAGTTCTTATTTCCGTTGTAATACGATTCACCTGTTCAATGGTTCCATGGCTTTCGGGAAATCCAAATTGGTGGGCTGGGATTATATTGCGGTATATCAGATGTTGATTAAGTCGGATCAGCAGGCATTTTTCGAATAGTTTCGAAATGCATGAGAGTAGACTTATTGGTCTGTAAGATGAAGCGACTGTGTGGTTCTTACCAGGCTTTGGAATCATTATGATAATCGACCTCTTCCATCGTTGTGGAAAGTAACCAAGTTTGGTGATGGCATTAAAGAGCTTGGTTATGTAGCGAACTGCAGAATGTGGCAGCTGGATGATCATTTCTGGTGTTATAAGGTCGCAGCCGGTGGATTTTTTCGGGCTGAGATTGTCTTTGATTATTTTAAGTATTTCTTTAGAACGAAACACAATTGGGGTGTGTTGCTGGTGGCGGTTTACGGGATAGGACGGTAGCGCGAATGTGCTAGCAGCCTGGTTTGGCGTGAACACATTTTGTAGGTGAGCGGCAAATGTGGTGGCTCTGTCTTCATCACTATGGCCCAGCCACCTGAGGAATTCCTCATCGGCAAAACGGTTTCAGTCGGTGGGCGGTGGGTTGAGTGGGCTCGCCACAGTGACTTTTGTTTTGTGCCTGTTGGTGTGAGTTGCTCTATGTATCGGCGCTGATCGTCGTCCTCTTCTTGTTTCAGAGCGTTGGCCAGTTTCCGTGTGGCTACTTTTAGGTTTTGTTTTGCAGTTGGGGATCTGGAAGATTGCCATTCTCTGCGTAAGCGACGTTTTACGTGGACGAGTTACTCGATTTGTACGTTGGTCTTTTTTGAATTAATTGTATTATTTGTTATTTTGGGTGTTGCAGTAAGAGCTGCTGCAGTAAGGATGGATTGCAATGCACACGTACAGCTCTCTATATCAGATTCAGTATTGAGTTTTGGGCTTAGCTCAATATGTGAACTTATATATTTTTTATACCTGAGCCAGTTTGTTTTGTGAGAAGTCAATCTGATTGGTGGTTTCACGTTTTCTGAGTACCAGCGGAGGTGAATTAGTACAGGCGAGTGATCAGATGACAGATCCGGCAGACATTCAGCTTTAACCAAACTGCGGGAAATATTTTTCGTAACTGCGAAGTCGATCAGGTCCGACAGCTTATTGAGGTCTGATGGCCAGTATGTAGGACTCCCGGGGGAAACATGGTCAAGTTTATTAGTGGCTTTTATTATAGTCTTATAATGCTGTTTTCCTTTTGGGTTCACAAGTCGCGATCCCCAGTGAGTATGTTTAGCCCTTATGTGGCCCTAGTGCTTGGAAGAAATCCAGGAATTGAGCTTCTAATACTGTGATACGGGGGAGGGGGCAGTATACGGCCGCTAGTGTAAGGAGAGTGTTGTCATCCAGCTGAATGTTGAGAGATGTGGCCTGAAGATGATTTTCCGCAAATTCTTTGTAAAAGTGGTGCTTCATACGGTGTACGGGTACCCGGTACGGGTATGGCGGTTCCACCGTGTGCTTTTCCGTCGGGATGATTTGTACCGTAGAAATGGTAGTCTCTTATTTGAAAATTGTATTTGCTTGTGAGATGAGTTTCCGAAAGAAGCATTACGTCGATATGCTTCTCATGTAGGAATTGAGCTAGCTCAAGTTTGCGCTGTGAAACGCCATTGGCGTTCCACGTCGCTATGCGTAAGGTAGCCATTATTTATTTGATTGTTGGGCTACAAGCATTTGTATCAAAAGGTTTTGATTACGCATCTTGTCTTGAATGGTGGTCTTCATAAATGTCATAAATTCCATCATGCTCTGTTGTAAGGCTTGCATCATAGCTTCAGTTTTTGTTTCCTGCTGCGCAGCTGGGTGATAGTTTTGTTGTGTGTCTAATTTTGTGTGCACTTCATGTGGAGTTCGGGAGTTTTGGGTTGGAGGCGTCATACCTGATTTTAAAACGTTAGCAAATGTTGTCTTGTTAGTGTTGAATGTAGGCCAGGGAGCGAAACTAGCTGCTTTCGAGAAAATTACTTCAGGATTTGTCTCTGATGGTATCAGGGTAGCTGATCCTTGGTGTGCCCGCGCCGTGTTCATTCTTTTGTGAAGACGGATTTTCAGCTCTTTGTAGATTGGACAGCCTCTGTAGTTTGCTGTGTGATTGCCCCCACAGTTATTGCATTTTTTCTCGCATGCATTTTCTTTGTTAGTTTGACACTGTATGGAGTCGTGGAGATCTCCACAGACTACGCACACCGGGCGAAGTGTACAATATGACCTCGTGTGGCCATACTCTTGGCAGTTTGTACTCAATGCCCTTCAGGACTACTTGCAGGCCCTTGCTGCTTTTAAGCTGGTAGGTGTAGAAGCCTATTTTTTGTGCGGTAAAATAGTTTGTGACTTTTCTGTAGTCGTCCTCCGTTTTCGTCTGAAGTTTGATTTCATTGATAGTACCTCTTACGAGGGGAATTATATGAAAGCTATCTTTTCCAATAAGGCCAATCAAAGTATTTACAAGACCTCTTGTGCTCTTCTCGCGGATGTATATTGGCGGAGGCTTTGTTTTCTTCGGTTCGATATCAACGGATCCCAGCGGCACGTCCTCAGCGGTATCTACCAGCAAGGCAAATCTGTTGGTATTTGCAGGGGCTACATTTTTGATCAAGGTAGAGTTGTCGCGTGTATTTTTCGGCTTGTTTCCCAAATCTGAATTTTCCGGGCTGAGCTTTCGCTTTATTGTAATGTAGCGGTCCATTCCAGTCTGCCAGGTCGACCCAGCTTTTTTGTTTACGTTTTCGTTTTGTTTTGCTGGTAGTGCAGCAGTACCGTTTACTGCTTGCGGTTTTGCTTTCGCTGACTTAGTCAGACCGTGAGCGGGTGCAGCCGATGACGAGGTAGAGCGGGCTGTCGGTCCTTCTCCAGCTGTTGTTGTTGGAGGTAGAGTGGCTTCTGTCGGAGCTAATAGAGCGGGAGAGCAGGAGCGCGCTCTTTCTTGATTTGTTGGTAGAAGAAGGTTTCTTGGGCTATGGGTTATTGACCGCTCGATGTCTGCGTTTGGGATTGTCGGTGAGACGTAGGAGAAGTACGCGTTGTTGCGTTGAATTGAGAGCCGGCGTTCGTCATGCTCGCGCTGACGCTGAGCGCGAGTGTCGTTCTGACTCATAGTTTTATTATTTAAAATAACAAATCACTATATATTTAAGCGATCTTGCATCGCATAGAGCGTCTCTTTCGCTTTCGGATTTTTTATGTAGTTTATTTTATTTGGCGTTCACTTCACTCAAAACAACCGATTTTGTGCGGAGCTCGATAAAAACGTCTTCACACGTCGGTTTCTTTATTAGCACTGGTGGCCCAAACTATTGCTAATAATTCTTTTTCTATGGCGCTATAATTGATTTCATGTTCATTTAGTGTTCTGCTGATGTAACTAATAGGGTGTCCGTCTTGTGATAAAACAGCTCCTAAAGCTACATTGCTGGCATCTGTTGTTAATGTAAATTTCCTCTCGAAATTCGGTATTTTTAGGATCGGATCTTCAGATATTAATAATTTTAACTTTTGGAATGCTTCTAAGTATTCTAAACTGTTTATATCTATTGTTGCTCCTTTCTTTAGGCAGGGGTTAGGGGTTAGTCAGGGGTTTAGCAATGTCTGAAAATTTCTTTAGTTTTTCTTGGTAGCGGATATTTAACTATAGCTTTGATTTTATACGGGTTTGGTTTAATCCCGTCTTTAGTAATAACATGTCCTAAGAAAGTTGTCTCTTGTTTTAAGAACTCGCATTTATCTAGTTGTAATTTTAAGTTTGCCTGTGATAATTTTTCGAAAACAGCTTGTAAGGCTTGAAGATGTTCTTCTAAAGATGTGGAGAAAACTATGATGTCGTCTAGGTATACTAGACAACATTTATTTAAAAGTGGACGGATTAAATTGTTCATGCATCTTTGAAATGTAGCGGGGGCATTTTTAAGACCAAATGGCATTCGTGTGTACTCGTAGTGTCCATATTTTGTAGAGAAGGCAGTTTTGGCTATTGACTCTGAGTCCATTTCTATTTGATGAAAGCCCTTTGCAAGATCTATTGTTGTGAAATAATTTGACCTCCCTATAATTTCCTATAATCTATTACGATACGAAGCTTCTGCTGTCCAGAAGCATCTAGTTTTTTAGGTACTACCCAAATGGGGCTACAGTATGGTGAATTACTTTCTCGGATAATGATGTTCTGTTCTAACATCTCCTGGATCTGTTTTTCTACTTCCTTTTCATATGTCTGTTGGAAACTATAAACTTTAGAGTAGACGGGGATATTGTGTGTGGTGTTTTTCTTGGTTTGTCAACGTGAGCGTGTCACCTTCACGAAATTGGATGTCTTGGTATTTTGTCAGTAGATTAGTTAGTTTCAGTTTTTCTTTTACGTTAAGGGGTTCTAATCGGAACAAGTTCTCCTGAAGTGTGGAGGTTTCTAAGTAAGTGGGGTCTTGTGGAAATGAAGGGTCCATTTGAATATGGTTCTGTTCGGTAATGTTGTTACCGTTTTTTATCTTGTATATTTTGTTAAATAGAGTGGCAGTTTTCTTTTTATAGTCGATTATTGCTTTGGCTTCGGACAACAATTTGCGTCCAATCAGCATGTCATAATGATCTGAGATCTGGTGGATCAAGAACTCTTGGCAATAGGGAAGTAGTTGTTAGGTGGTATGTTCGTAAGTTCATTAATTATTAACGGCCCATTGATGGTGTGGATTAGGTAATTGGTTTCTTGTGTTGGTGTTTGAAAAATATTTCGCGTGAGCATATTTATCGTAGATCCTGTATCAATTAGACATTTCAATTCGGTATTATTATGTTTGATCGTTATATATTGGCTTGATCCGGGGCTACTAGCCGAAAAATTTTCTGCTTGTTCGGGGTTGTCTGGTTTGTTGTCATTTGTTGTTGGTCTCTCCTCTTCTGTCGTTTCTGAATTGTCATAGTTCTGTTCAAGGGGACATGGAATTAATTCTGGGGTATTAATTCTGATAGGGATAAGGCTGAAAATATTCTGGATAGTAGGGATAATAGTAATTATAGTTATAAGGATATTCGGGTTGGATAGACGATACTTCTTAGTATCTTAGCTCCTCTATGCTCATTTTCGACTGTCCGCTGTTTCATGGTCTCTGTCTTTTTATTGGGTTATTAGTCTGTACGTTTCCGGTTTGTGGATATGTTGTAGGCATGTGAGTGTGGCTAGGTCCAAAGCGATTTTGGTCAAAAATACTTTGTCGGTTAAAAGCTGTGTTTGGTCTGGGTGCTTGTGTCAGGGGTATGTTAGGTTGTGGGTAGATAGGTCTATTTTGATATTGGGGTATCGGATTTGTGCTAAACCTGGGTACATGAGAATATGCTTGGTGATAGGGTTGATAGGCGTGGTTATAGAATGGTTGGAATGGTGCAAGGGGTCTGGTTTGATTGTTCATTTGCCTATTCTGGGGAGTGTTTGTTACTTTGCTTGGAATTGAAGTTGGCTTTACATGATCTTTACTTGAGGTTGGTGCCTCGTAAAGACCTTTTTCTTGTAATATGTTTATTAATGATCTCAGATTTGGAATATTACAGTTTATTATTCTGAGATAAATGTGGCTTGGAAGTTTTTGAATTAGATTTTCGATGCTGGTTTGTATAGAGAATGGTTTCGTTAGTATTATTTTCTAGTTCTAATTTACTCATAAGTATCTGTCGTTTTCTTTCGGCTTCTTCAAGGAAATGACGAATGTTGCCTCGATATTGTGTGTTGCTAAACTCTTTCAGAAGTTGGTGGTTCGGTGTTTGGGGCTTGTAGTTAAGTATAAGCTGCGTCCTGAGTTCGCTCCAGCTGCTGAGGTTGGTTACTCCGATGGTGCGGATAACATCGCCGCTGATGTTCCGTTCGATGTGTCCAAAGATTATTAATTTTTGTCTTTCATCAAGATGAATTCGATGCGACTGATGAAAGTGTACAAGGTGTTCGTTTGATGGGTATCTTGTTGTTCGCTCACTTATTATTATTATAATGTTTCACTTAGTTGCATTTAGTTCATTTTAGTTGTAGTTACTTTAATTTAGTTTTCACTTAGTTTAGCTGTTTTATTATGGTTCACTTAGTTGTAATTAAGTTTATTCAGTTTTCCACTTAGTTTAGCTGTTATCATGTGTTGCACACTTTGCTATTTCGCTTTGTTTTGAGTAACCTTTTGTGGATTTACTACTCAGCGAATTCAAAGGCGTCTTCTTAAAATTTGATACAATTTTAAGTTGTTTCGGATATGTTGTTGGTTTACAAAAAGTTTTTTTTTTCTTTCTTTTTTTTTGAACCAATTGTACCGATTTACCGACGCGAGATATTGAAGTTGTAGTTCTTAAGCGGATGATACACAGAGAATTGAATATGTTTAATATCGCATCAACTAGTATCATCCTACCGACTGCGCCACTTACGTAGTTACTATTTCGAGTCGAATAAATGATCCGTCTATGACGAAGACAAAGATCAACGCTGAAGCCAATTATAAATTGAAACACGAATAATTTCAGTGAGCGTCTTTATTTTAAAACTGTCAGCTTAAGACTGACTGTACAGAGTTTTGATCGGCTCAAAGTGAGTCGTGAGAAACGAGAATGTCTAGTCAGTATATGTGTACAAAAATAACGATAAAAAAAGAACGGTATGGATGCACAACAAATCATGCGCTTAAGTGTAAGCAAAAATGTAAATTGGTTTCCTGTGTTTATGCATGTGCAAGATTGTATGTACAATGCTTGTGTAAGCGTAATATGTGAAGCATATTATGCTACTTCCCTCCCCTTAAAAGGAAGCTTATGCTTGTATTGGGCTTGACGCATATAATCTTGGTAATGCAGTTGGGTTTATATCTTGGGTTTCCATAATTGTTTTTGTTATTTTTAGTTTTAAGTAGATACAAACTATACTAAAATGTGAGTGATACGATAATAGAGACTGTAATATTATTATTTGATATTAGTTTTACAATGTCTTTATGTTCTATTGGTTTTATTTTTATTAGTTCAATGGGTGTGTACAATGGTGTTAGATTTATTTCGGGATTCAGCTGGTTTTCGTTTAACGTTATTTTTCCTATTTTGATTTTACATTGTTTATTATTTCTTGGCAATCTTGTTCTATAACAGTATTTTTTATATTCCAAGTAAGTATATTGTTTGAATCTACATATTTAATTATCTGGTTAACTGTTGTAGGGATGAAATAGCATATTGGTTTAGTTCTTTTTGTAATTTTCTTAATACATTCGTTGTTTATTTCTTTATAATTTTGGTTATAGACTTTGCCAAGTTCTTCAAAATAAGTATCTTTAGGGTAGGTAAATAGGGATGTCTCCTATGATAAACGTGAGGAGGGGTATTATGATGAACCAGGGGCCGTGAAATGGGAAGTTTATTATTTTTTTTCTGTTTTTTAAATTGGGTCTTGTAGTAATGTGTCTCTCTATTCCTATTGGTGATTTTATAATGGTCTTCGTCAGTTTGTTTGACGTTCTTTGTTAATTTAAAAGGGTTTTAAAAGGGTTTTTTTGCAACGGTCCTTTTCTATATCTAGTGTCGACGTTATATTCTGTTCGGTCTTTGTTTATTTCGTTAATTTTTATTTCCTTGTTGTGCTGAGTATCTAGAATTGGCTGTCCAGCATAAATAAATATGTGGGCAGAATTGTCCAGTAGTGTCATGTTTGGTCTTGTGGTTGTAAATGTAAAGAATCGTTTCTATTTTACTGAGTTTAGCTTCATTGTCATCGGAATTGTTTATGATACGGATTTTTTCGTTAATTGTTTTATGGAGCCTTTCTATATCTGCAACACCTGTTTTTGTGGTATTCAGTTGTAATTTTATATTTTCAGTTTCGAGCCAACGTTTAAAATCTTTTGTTTTAATCTGCTCAAGGGTGGCGAATTTTGAATAAATGTCAATACAACTCAAATAGTGATTCCCTTCAGAGGAATAGATATCTATTACAAATTTATCGCGGCAATGCTCGGGTTTAGGGGTGACTTTCATTGGCATTTTTGTATTTCGGTGTTCAGTTTTTGCTAAGTTACAAACTTGGCATTCGTTAATTATATTTTGGATAAGGAGTTGGCTATTTGGGAAGTAGTATGTCTCGTCGAAAAGTTTAACAGTTTTCTGTATTCCGGGGTGTAGAAGTTTTTCATGTGTTTTTAGAATTAGTTCTTTGAAATGTGCGTATGTGGGAATGTTTTTTAGTAAGATAAGGCTTCGGAAAATCTTTGTATATCTTGGATATTCATTGTTTCTTTATATGCTTTTTGAATTGCTTCGAAATCTGCATCGCTTTCGATGTACAGAGCGCTGTTTTTTGAACAGAAGTAGTCGAGTAGATATCGTTTGGCTATTTCAGGGGTCATTTCTTCATATGAAAGGTGTATAATTTGTTTTTTGAAGTAAGTTTCTATTTCTGTTTTATTGGGACCTTTGGTAAAGATGATTTGTCTTTTATGTTGATTGATAGCTTTCTCTGATAGTCCGATCAAATTGCTACTGTCTT
>NW_007931092.1:48201-57785 GCF_000001215.4 Drosophila melanogaster | reverse complement strand
AAACCAATGTATGGCCGTTACGCATCTTGTTATTCTAGTGTCTTTGGCAATACCATATGAATTCCATATCGTACCTGACAATTTTCCTATACCAGGGGATGGTATAATTGGCTTGGATTTTATTAAGAAATACAATTGTATTTTGGAATTCCACGACAATCCTGAAAAATTCCAGGAACATAAACATTCCTATTATACACTCACTGGATAACGAAAAAAAATTTGCCAGCTAGATCAGAAGTGATTCGAAAGATTCAGCTAACATCTACTGACACACATGTCCTCATCCCCAACCAGGAATTGCAACCTGGCATAAAAATAGCAAGTGCACTCGTAAACACTCAGAACGTCTTGATTCGCATTATAAATACAACTGAAAAAGACGCTATAGTTAGCAGCGCAAATATAAAAAGCGAATCATTAGATGATTATGATGTTTACAATGCAAATATAGAAAATAGTGCACAAAAAACTTCAGAAGTATTAAAACTTCTTAAATTTCCATGGTTATTTAAAAGCGACTTAACAGAATTATGCACCGAATATAGCGAGATTTTTTGTCTTGAAACAGAAACCATATCGGCTAATAACTTTTATAAGCAAAAATTGAGATTAAATGACAAAACTCCAATCTATATCAAAAACTATAGAATGTCAGAAAGTCAAAAGCCAGAAATTCAAAGGCAAGTTGACAAATTAATAAAAGATGGCACTGTCGAACCATCTATTTCAGAATATAATAGCCCACTTCTCTTGGTACCCAAGAAATCACTGCCTAACTCGGCGGAAAAGAGATGGCGATTAGTAGTCGATTATCGTCAAATCAACTTCCAAGAATAGAAGATATTCTTGATCAATTAGGTCAGGATTTCATCAACTCGAATTACACGAAAGGTCAAGAAATATAACATCATTCTCAGCATACCGCTACACGCGATTACCATTTGGTTTAAAAATAGCCCCAAATTCTTTCCAAAGAATGATGACTCTTGCATTTTCAGGTTTAACGCCTTCGCAAGCATTTCTGCATATGGATGATTTAGTAGTCATAGGTTGTTCTGAAAAGCACATGCTTAAAAATTTAACCGACGTTTTCAAATTATGTAGGCAACATAATTTAAAACTACATCCTGAAAAGTGCACTTTCTTTATGAAAGAGGTTACTTATTTAGGTCACAAGTGTACTGACAAAGGTATATTGCCAGATGACTCTAAATATGAGGTAATAAAAAATTACCCCCAACAAGTAAACGCAGACGAAGCTAGACGATTCGTGGCATTTTGCAATTATTACAGAAGATTTATTAAGAACTTTTCTGAGAAATCACGCCACTTAACGAGGCTTTGTAAAAAGAATGTTCCATTTGAATGGACAAGCGAATGCAATGATGCATTCGAATATCTCAAAAGGGAATTAATGAAACCAACACTTCTTCAGTACCCAGATTTCAGAAAACAATTTTGCATAACCACGGATGCTAGTAAACAAGCATGCATGCTTCAAGGAGCTATACAAAAGGCGAAAGTAATAAGTCCACTACAGAGCAGGAGCTAGCAGCTATTCACTGGGCAATAAATCACTTCAGACCATACGTATATGGTAGGCATTTCTTAGTACAAAGTGACCATAGGCCACTATCATATCTTTTTTCGATGAGAAACTTTTTTCGAAATTAACCAGAATAAGAGTAGACTTGGAGGAGTTTGAATTCACAGTAGAATACCTCAAGGGGAAAGATAATCGTGTTGCAGGCACTTTGTCCCGAATAACCATCGGAGAACTTAAAGCAATGAATAGACAAATACTAAAGGTCACAACAAGATCTACAACAAGACAAAAAAATACCTGCCCAGGTGAAAAATTGCATGAACCAAATAGGAAAGAAAATATAAAAATGCCCAATATCTATCAGGTAATCAATAACACTGATGCCAAAAAATATGTTATACTCAAAATAGACAAACATAAGTGCTTGTTAAGAAGTGGAAAACACATTAAAACACGTTTTGATATGACTAATTTTTATTCTAATGAAATAATCGATTTAGATCAATTCATTCAAAGGCTTAATGAAGAAGCAAGAATAAATAGCATCATTCAAGCACAATTGTCACCAAATGAACAAATCTTCGAATTTGTCACTATAAAGAATTTTAAAGCAATGGGCAATAAAATACTAAAAAATTTAAAAATAGCGCTTTTAAACAAGGTGACTAAGATAGATAAAAATGATAAGATGCAAATAAAAGCAATAATGTCTAAATATCATGATGATCCGTCAGAAGGATGCCATCAGGAATTTCTAGAACCCTGAAGAAAATAAAAATCTATTATTATTGGCCACAAATGACAAAGGCAATAAGTAAATATGTTAAAACATGTTTAAAATGCCAACAAGCAAAGACAACAAAAGATACTAAAACACCTTTGACAATAACGGAAACGCCAGCAACAGCATTTGATATAGTTTTGATAGATACCATTGGTCCACTGCCAAGATCAGAAAACGGAAATGAGTATGCTGTTACTATCATTTGCGATTTAACAAAATATTTGGTAATGGTACCTATTCCAAATAAAAGTGCAAGATCAGTTGCTAAGGCTATGATCGAAAATTTTATTCTAAAATACGGTCTAATGAAACAATCATAACGGACGTGGGAACGGAATATAAAAACCAAATTATAGACGACCTGTGCAAATATATGAAGATAAAAAACATTACTTCAACAGCACACCATCACCAGACATTAGGAACAATAGAACGAAGTCACAGAACATTCAACGAGTATGTTCGCTCATATATATCTGTTGACAAAACCGATTGGGATATATGGATACAATATTTTACTTATTGTTTCAACGCAACACCATCGGTAGTTCATGAATATTGTCCATACGAATTAGTATTTGGAAGATTACCAAGACAACTCACAGATTTTAACAGGATAGATCCTATTGACAACATGGATGACTATTCAAAAGAAGTTAAGCTAAGATTAGAAATAGCATATAGAAGAGCTAAAAATATGTTAGACAAGGCAAAAGCCGATAGAAAAATAAAATATGATAGAAATATTAGTAACTTTGAATTGAAATAAAGAAGGTAAGATATTACTTAAACACGAAACGGGTCATAAACTTGACAATAATTATTTAGGACCATATTTAGTTTCAGATATAGGAGATAATGACAACATTACAATTATAGGAAATAAAAATAAAAAACAGATAGTCCATAAAAATAGGTTAAAAAATTTTAATCCCAAATACATTTTGTTTGGTTGGCCAACCACAGATAAAAAACTAATAAAAACACTAAAAGAAAAAACCTTTACTTTTCAAATTCAATCTAAATGAATATATTTTTCAATATTTTATTACTCATTAATTTCAAATACTAATATAAATACAAAAAAAAAACATTATTTATTATATATTTATATTATTATATGTACATATATACTTGAAAATAACTTCATATTATTACGTTATTTTTCAAAAGCAGGAAGATGCGGTATATACGAACATAATAATAATAATAATAATAATTATATTAATAATAATAATATTAATAATAATTATAATATGAATCATAATAATAAGACAATCAGTGGTCGTCAGCACCTACGCGGCGGAGAAATGCAGATGATCGCACTTTTAGCTGGTCGTTGACAGCGGAAAGAATGCAGACCTTCGGTCAGCATTTTGGGCACTTGTGTTTACCCAGAAATGATGTTGAAACATAAGATGTGGGACAATAACTTATAGGGCAATAACTCCTCCCCTCTTAATCGACGCTTGTCCTCAAGCGGTCATCAAAAAAACGGGATGTTGTTGAAACGCATTGTTGGTGGGGTGATCTGTGGTGGTTTGGGCACCGCGTCAATGGTTTGAATGCCTTCTCTCCGGCAGCACCGATTTGTCACGAAGATCAGGACAGCAATCATCATTAGTAGTGTTGCGCCGAACACTCTGTTTATTGTTGAGTGCGTTCGAAGTTTGCGCAACTCGGATGTGTTATTCAGATGTTGCTCGAGTGCTTCTAGCGAGAGAATTCGAAGGCGTCCCACCTCGTATGGAGTCAGCTGTATCAGTGGTGGCGCAGGTTTTGTTGAAGCCACTTCATTGTTACTGAACTCTCGGCCGTTGATTTTCAGGGTCTCGTTCAGGAACGTTATCAAGTAAGTGCCGCTCAATCGTCTCTCGATGTCCCTCCAGTTCACCGTGCCATTGAAGTCGTTGAGTAATATCAGCCCGTCGTCTATTTCTTCTATTGCAGGGATGTGTTCTGCATTGGCGAACTCACACCTTGATTGCTTTCCATTTAAAAGTTCGGGTAGGTAAATTACTACTGAATTTATCTTTACATATTTTTAAACTGTTTGAACTTTTGCAAAAGGCATTAATTCCGTACATTTCGTCTTTAAATTTAAAAATTTCTTTAGCTGGTATATTGATATTATTGTTTTTCTTTACCGGCCTTATTTGATAATTTAGGAAATTAGTTGGTTTTAAAATTGGGATTTTAATAACATACAAAATTGTAGTTCCGTTATGTAAAACGGAAACGTCTGAGAGTTTTAACATTTCTTCGACCGTTAAGGCAGAAGTCGGCATATTATTGATTTTGAGTAGGCTGTCGATCTCTTTCAACTCGAACTCGTTTAGCAGGAATGTGCTCATAACACCCAGCCTTGCCCATTGAATGGCAAATTTAATGTTGACTATCTCTTCTTTTACGAGCCTTATCTGGTTCTGTAGCCTTATGGGCAGCTCAGCCTTTAAGGTAGAATCTTTTCTGATTGAGTTTTGTATTTTCGTGGTCATTTCAGTTAGTAGGTTCATTCTATTTTGCAGCTGTCTATTGATTATTACCTGTCTATTGTTGTTATCCGTCAAGTCGTTTATCCCGTCGGTCAGAGCTATAAGGTCATCGTGATCCGGGCTACCGGCAACATACTTCCAAGCCGTCCCTATAAGATTTATCGACCTAGTTTTCCTTGTCTTTGCCAGGATCACAGTGTCGAGCAAGTTCTTCGTCTGTGTCAGTTCGTAGTTCAATAAGTGATATGACTTGTCGTCGTTGAAGTCCTGATCGATGTAGTCTGTTAGTTTTCCCATGGTCAGTTGTACGTGGTCCAAGTCAATGATATGGACAATTCTCGTTGTTCCTATCTGTATCTGTCCTATCCCGTTGTAAATCGTCACAGTCTGTGCGTCGGTGTAGTTAGTTATTTCAATGAGTCCATTTGTCAATGCGACCACAGTGAGTATCCTGAAAGTAATCATGATCTGATGTTACTTTTGTGCACTATTTTTCCTGACTCTGTTAGTATTGTAGTATTCCTATCTTGCTTAACTATTTCTTTTCTAAATCTGTTTGATAGCTTAGATCCTAATCTTGTATTAACCCTAACGAAAATTTCTTGGCCCTTGATGTAGGTCTTTATGGGCTTTCTTGTCCGTTTGTAATTTTTAATGTCAGTTTCCTGTTTCTTTCTAAGACGGTCTACGTTGTGCAGTCTAGCTTGTTCGTACTGTTCCGGTGACGCGGTAGTTACGCTACCGAAGAACACCTCTAGGGGTCGTTTCTTTGTGACCGAATGGACAGTGAAGTTATATTCATAGATAGCTCTGCTGTCTAGCGGGCCAGGGATATCTTTGCCTACGCAAGGGGGGGGGGGGAGAATGTTCACGCCAGAAGGGCGCAAACAGTTGAGCGGCAGTGTAAGCGGCCTTAATTTACAAGTGCGAGAATAAAGTGCAACCCAAGTGAAGGCGATCCCGGGCGTTTCATTTCTGGATTAATTAGCCGTTATTTGTTAATCGTTAATTGTTAACAAACAATTCCGCCCACTCCACTTCAAATATTTTACAAAAAGGACATATGAAAATCTGTCTAGAAAAATCTAAACTCTTTAACTTAGAGACAGCATTTCTTGGTTATATTGTTTCTCACAATGTAATTAAAACAGATCCTGAGAAAATTTCCACAATTATGAAGTATCCGATTCCACAAAACATTAGAGAGCTTCGAAGTTTTCTAGGCCTCACCGGCTATTACCGTAAATTTGTCCGAAATTATGCAAAAATTGCCAAACCTCTAACCAAATACTTAGGAGGAGATAATGGAAAAATTTCTAGGAGAATGTCTACAAAAATTACAATACAGTTAGATGACCCAGATGGTTAAAGCTTTTAACGAACTTAAAGATAATTTAATAGCACAAGTGGAATTAGCTCAACCAGATTATAACAAAAAATTCAGTTTAACGACAGACGCATCAGATGTAGCTATCGGAGCAGTTTTATCACAGGATAATAAACCAATTACTTTCATATCCAAAACTTAAAATAAAACCGATCAACTTTATGCCACAAATAAAAAAGAATTGTTGGCAATAGTTTGGGCTCTTAAAAATCTCAGGAATTACTTATATGGTGTAGTTGGTACCGAAATACAAACAGACCACCAATCTTTATCATTCACAATCTCAGATAAAAACCCGAACGTGGAAATGAAAAGATGGTACTCTTTCATAGAAAGTTTCACCCCGAAAATAATATATAAACCTGGAACAACTAATGTCGTAGCCGACGCATTATCTCGAATAAAAATAAATAATATCACTAACAGCGATATAGAACAATCAAGCTCAGATCAAAATACACATCATTCTGCCGAAAGTAGTTAAATCAATTTCAACAACAACTGTTATTAACAAATGGGAGGTATATAATACATGAGTCATTAAATGTTTTTGATAAGACATCACATATAATTGAATATGACACGCCAGAAAATTTAATAGAAATACTAAGGAGTATCTAAAACCGAACATAACGGTAGGAATTAATTTAAAAGATCTTTATCATATGCAATTACCATTAACAAATAACTTTACCAACAAATTTCTTTATACTAAAATATTTGTACAAGACGTGGAAAATAATGAAAAAGCTATTATAATAGAAAAGACACATAGTCGAGCTCATAGAGGTTTAGATGAAAATTACAAACAAATCAATAGATTATATTAATGGCCAAATTTATTTATCAAATTAAAATAATACATAAAAAATTGTACAATTTGTAACGAAAATAAGTACAACAGGCATCCTATTAAAATTCCTATTGGGGAAGCTCCTATTCCAACTAAAGAAGGAGAGAATTTACACATCGACATCTATTACGCGCAAAGTCTTATTTTCTTAACTTGTATTGACGCGTATTCAAAATTCCTGGTTGTAAAAGAAATACAAAACAAACTAAACATCGAGAATAAAGTAATGGAATTACTCTAACAATTTCTCCACGCCAAAGTAATTATGACTGATAATGAACCGAGCTTTAACTCTGTCCAATTTAAGTCCTTTTCACAAAGATGTGGTTTAACTCTACAATTCGCAGACCCCAGACACAGAACCTCGGACAAGTAGAAAGGGCACATTCAACATTAACAGAAATACTTCGTTGTATAAAGGAAGAATTAAATCTTACTGACTATTCAGAAATAATTATTAGAGCCGCAAAAGAATTCAATCAGAGCATTCATTCTACAACAAACCAAAAACCTTTTGATATTCTTTATAATAAAATTAATCACGAAAACATTTCAAGAATTCTAAAGAACACACAAGAAAAAATGTTAGTAACACATAATGAAGGTCGCAATGAAAAAGAATACAAAAAACAGGTTGTTAAGGAAAACCTACCTAACAAAGTTATAATCAATAATAGAAACAGAACCTTATCACAAAGACAACATTAAGTTTTAGCAAATACCATATATTTTTTTTTAATTACAGAAAATTCATTTCTTCTTACTTCTAATACCATTCATAATGATAACCACTTCAAAATTTTGAAATTGATTTTGAAATTTTGAATTGATTACTCCAATTACGAATTCTTCCTGTTCAAGGACAAAAAGGATGTCCTTACCTATGAATCATATGCCGACTTATTCCACGTAACTAACTTAAGTTTTTATAAAGAAATAATCAATCTAGAATCAGGATATGTTAGAAAGGATACAAATATTCGGACAAAATGGGAAATTACTTACGAAATACAGATACTGGAATTAATTCTGTCACAACTGATACCAACTAGATCAAAAAGGGGAATGGTTAGCTGGAATTCCGGACCATGACGATTTCATTAAAATAAAGAATAAAATAAATGATTTAATAGAAAACAATAACCAACAATTTATTATTAATTCAAAATTGTTTAAAGAGATAAAATCACTTTCCGATCACTTTAAAAATATTTTTATTGATCAAGAATTGCCGTTACGAAAACATCATTTACGTTTATAAACGTTTATTAAATAATGAAGAAATTAAATAATAAGTAATCAGGTCGCAAAATGCGAAAATACCTTTTATGAAATATCTTATTTTAAGAACGAACTTTTTAATAACTATTGTATTATAAGTAAAGATAAGACTTGTTTTACCCGTTTACTAAATGGAAAAAAATCAATTTGCACTAAAATTCTAGAAAAAATGAGAACATAGATATCATTCAAGAAGGTGCCATTCTAATAAATGGAAAAAATGTTGTGAACGATTCTCATTTAAACGGGTCATATTTAATAACATTTAACAGCACAAATACAATAAATAATATTTCATACACCAACCCAGAAAACAAAATACTTGAGTACATTACTACCAACCACTTTAAAAACCTGGAAATATAAGAATATATAAAATCCAACAATTCAGAACTTTCTCTTGACAATATCAATATTTTAAACCCATTTATTGAAATTTACAATTCAAAAATTTCAATTTCATTTATATTATTAATTTTAATCATTTTGTATTTCATTACTATATTAATATTAAAATTCAGAAATTATATATTTGTAACCAAACAAAAACGGCCAGAACTAGAAAAACAAAATAATTAAGTAGAATTTTTAACAGAAGTAAATGAGCGTTTAAACGAAATTATAATGAAGCGGGACGCGTCATTTTAGAAGGGGGAGAGTTATCCAACCCATAAACATAGCACCCTTCCACAGTTTATAAACAAATTTCAATTCTCAATCTCGTCGGCATTTCCTTTGGCCTTGTTTTTGTCATTAAACAACCCAAACTTTATTTATTTTTGACATTGCCTTTGCCAGCGCTTAGCTAAACGCTAAAATAAACAACCCACATCTTCCGCTTGGAGACCAAACCACGGCCAACTTATTGCGCTTCGATCAAAAACTGCATCGATCAGCATAATTGAATTTCACAGTGCAGTGGAATAATTTCAGCATAAAGATCGAAAGTTCAGAAAGTTTCAAAGAAAAGCTTCTGGCCGAGGTTGATTGGATTAGGACTCAGAATTTGAAGATCAAACTGATTCGGGAGGATTAAAAGAACGGGTTACAAATGTATCTATAGATAAGAATAAGTGTCTTGTAATAAAGTGATAAGTTGAAAAATATTAAAAAATAAAAAATTATTTTTTTTTAATAATTTATACCGCAAAAAGTTAATTTGCATATGCGTATGCCATTAATGTATTCATGTATGTGGCTGTAGCTGGGCAGTGTAAGAATGCTGATCATTTCGA
>NW_007931092.1:36108-48101 GCF_000001215.4 Drosophila melanogaster | reverse complement strand
CCATTTTCGTTTTTCCAACGGCGTTTATTCTTTCCGTCCATCCGTATCAAGTGAAAAGTGAAAATTAAGTGAAAATATATAAGTACATGCGCCCAGCCACCGTGATTACTTCTTTTTTTAAGTGCATAAACAAGCACTTTGCCAATACCGGCCCCCTAATTCGTCTCACGGTGATCCGCTGGTATCCAAGCGCATATACATATATATATATACATTTTTTTAAAACACTGTCCAAAATTCACTATTATCGGCCGCTGCTAAACTGCTGTTTTTTTGCCTCAATAAAATATACAAACCACAAATTCAATTAAATTAAATCAAATATACATATACATACATTCAGCAAAATTTTACATACACATAAAATTATACATACCCATAAATATATATATCCATACATATCCACATATATTCCAATAAAATTTACATCCACATACATACAGTTTGTCAAAAAACTTTTTACACACTGTAAAATAAGTTGACTTTTTAACTTTAAAGCTAAAAATAAAGGGTTTTTTGCTTAATTAAACGCAATTTTTTTATAAAATATTATTAAACAATATTTATTTTACTTATAAATCAAAAAACAAATTAAAAATATTAAATATACAAGAAAATAAACAACAAATTCCAAGTTTACACACTTTTGAGACTGTCAAGAAACTCTTTACACAAAACACTAAATCGAAGTTTAATCCTAAATTTTTTAATTATTTTATTAAAATTTTAAAAGTTTTGGTATGTAGTATGTTCCCCATTGGCTTTAGCTACAAGTTGAAGCCTTTTTTTCATGGATTGGACAAGTTTTTGCAGGTCATATTCAAACGGGATCTTTTCACACTCTTCGACTATTACAGTCATAAGCTGTTGTTGTGTTTTAGGTCCCTTTTTGCCACCTTCTTCTTTAAGTAGGTCCACAAATTTTCAATGGGGTTCAGATCAGGACTCTGAGGGGGCGTATCGATCACTTTACCACAGTTATTAAGGCGCCAGGTGCGTACATTGCACTCTTTATGTTTCTGATCATGTCCTGGTAAAACTTAAAATTTGGCTTGTTGTTGCTAACCAGACTAATTTTTTCTACACTGGCCTTCAAATTTGTTTTCTAACATTTCTAGATATTGCACGGCATTTATTGTGCTCTCAATTAAGGCTAGTTTTCCCACTCCACGGCTGGTGATACAGCCCCACACCATCAGTGACATTTTTCCAAATTTTATCGTTGGAATGATATTTTGTTTTTTTAGCGCACTCAACGGTTTGCGCCATACTCTGCTTGGCCCGTCGTTATAAAAGAGCATCATTTTTGTTTCGTCACCAAATATGACGTCATCCCAGTACTCTTCCGCATGATCCATCATGCTCACAGCGAATAAATGACGCTTTTCAATATTGGCATCTGACAGCAAAGGGTTTTTCCTTGCAACTCTTGAAGAGTACCTATGGCGTAGGATGACTTGGAGCACAGTTTCGTGTGACACAGCTAGGTGACATTCTTGCCTGATATCCAGAGCAAGTGATCTGACCGAGATTCGGGGGTTCGCAATCACTATTCGCATAATAAAGCGGTCTACACGCTTTTTAATTTTAATTTTCCGCCCACCACCACTCTTAGGTTCAAGCCTGCCCTCTTTTTCCGAGCCTTTTAAAACATTGTAGACGGTCTTACGGGATACAGGAAACATTTATACTAATTCTGGAAAAGATTTTCCCAACTGGTGGTTATAGTTTATTAATTGGGTAACTTCAAAAGTTAATCTCTTTCCAGTCATTTTATTAAATTTAATAATTCGCTTTAAGCACGTTTGATCAGCAAAATTTCACAAGCAAAGTCAACAAAATTTCAATAGAAGCGTTGTAAAAAGCAATGCAAAGCCAAATATAACGGAAAAATCGAGTTCGTTCTAAGAATAAGAACAAAACAAAGTAGGAAAACAAAATGTGTAAAGAGTTTCTTGACAGTCTCAAAAGTGTGTAAACTTAGAATTTGTTGTTTATTTTCTTGTATATTTAATATTTTTAATTTGTTTTTTGATTTATAAGTAAAATAAATATTGTTTAATAATATTTTATAAAAAAATTGCGTTTAATTAAGCAAAAAACCCTTTATTTTTAGCTTTAAAGTCAAAAATTCAACTTATTTCACAGTGTGTAAACAGTTTCTTGACAAACTGTATATAAGAATCACTCCATAGATTTAACCAATTTAATACACAAATGAAATATATTACCAAAAATCATAAATAATATCGAAGCCGAACTGAGAACAAATTTTATCTCTTGGCTCAAAATAAAACACAAATCTCGACATACAGAATAAAATAAACCCTGACTTTTTCTTCCGAGATTACATTACATATATATGTTTCTCCATACATAAATACATATTGGACGTCCCCTATTAAACTCCAAATAATACATACATACATACACACAGTCGCGACTTACATAGGCTTGCCAAGTGCAAGCTCTTTCGTATCTTTGTTCTTTATTGCCCTGACAAAAAACCGCATAGCGACGAGAGAATACCCTAGAATCGAAACGTAATATAAAATGAATAATTCCGACGACAAAATTTAAGAAAAAAAACTGACCCGATTATTGAATAATTATTTAAGCCAAATAATAATTTTTTACAAGCTATTTCTGGCTCCTATTTCTGGTTCCTAAATTAAAATAATTATTTATCAGTTTCACCCAAATTTATCAGCCTCCCAACTTGGTTTTTTGGCGTGTTTGTTGGTTTTTTTTGGTGTTTATGTTTCGCATCCGTTTGTCGCGATTTTTTTTCGTTGTGGTCCTAAATCCGGTAGCTATTTTTTTAAATTATTAGCTATCATCCGAACTCGATTCGATAGCTATTTTTTAGCTATTTTTCCATAAATTCCAATTTATAGCTATTTTCTATATATTAGCTATTTTCGGGATTTCCAGTTGGAAGCGATTTTTTATAAATCCTTGGCTATCATCCAGATTCCAGCTGGTAGCTATTTTTTTTTAAGCTATTTTTTCCAGAAATTGCAATTCATAGTTTTTTTTTTATAAATTTGAGCTATTGTTTTTCTAGACTCCAATATAGCTATATCTTCTTGTGGACTTCACTCTAGCTTTTTTTTGTGAATCCTCCTAGCTATTTTTTCACACTGAATTTTAGCTATATTGTGCTTCATTTAAGGTTTTTTTCCGGTTGATTGAAGATCTATTGGGGCCTTATTTCACAAAAATTGGGATTTTTTTCCTTTCGTGCTCCAATCTCCAGATCCCAATTGCAACTTTCAGATATCCGCTGCTGGACAGATTCCACAATCGTCTTAGCCTGGCTACGAAAGCCTGCGTGCAACTGGACCACATTTGTGGCCAACAGAGTTGCCAAGATCACGCAGGCGACGCCAGTCGACTGTTGGGCACACGTTCGCTCAGAACAAAACTCCGCCGATCTAGCCAGTCGAGGCGTATCCCTACATGAATTGGCAGAAAACCATCTCTGGTGGCACGGACCAGAGTGGCTGCAAGGGCCCCGAGAGCTATGGCCAGCACAAAGCGACACTCTTCCAGTGACAGAGCTAGAGCAGCGCGCGGTCAAAGTGCACTTTGTCAAGGCCCCGTCCGTCGACTTTCTCGAACGTTTCTCCAAATTGGACAAGGCCCTGCGAGTTCTGGTCTATGTTCAACGCTTCCTTAAACGCTGCCGCAAAGGTCCGTTCTTGCCCAATTCACGCCCTACAAGTGAAGAGACCCGAGAGGCAGAACGAACTCTGACCTCCATTGCGCAGCGCAGAGCATATGGCCAAGAGCTTCAGCATCTGACCGAGAAAAGGCCTCTTCCAGTGTCCTTTGGTGAATTTGTTCCCGTTCATTGACCAACACGGCCTTTTAAGGGCGTGCGGCCGTCTCACTGCCTCCAAAACCCTGCAATATGATGAGAATATATGTTCATCCGATTATTCTCCCCTATGACTGTAGACTGTCGCGGCTCATCGTCCAATTTACTCACCAGATTACTCTTCATGGCGGTAGTCAATTGATCGTACGCCTGATCCGATCGAAGTATTGGATTCCTAAAATCAAGAATCTGGTGAAGGCTGTGGTCAATCCGTATAAGATTTGCACGATTTACAAGAAGAGACTCCAAACACAGCTGATGGGCGATTTCCCGACAGATAGAGTCTCCTTCTCGAGGGCGTTCACCTACACGGGTATCGACTATGCCGGCCCTTTCGAAATAAAAAATTATACTGGGAGAGCGTGTCTCATAACGAAGGGATATGTTTGTGTGTTTGTGTGGTTTTCCACGAGGGCTATCCATTTGGAACCCACTTCCGATCTAACAACCGAGAAATTTCTAGCGGCCTTTGCTCGTTTCGTAGCGAGGCGCGGTTGTCCTCAGCGGGTCCATTCGGATAATGGTAAGACCTTTGTGGGGGCGGCAACTTTGATTTCCAGGGACTTTCTCCAAGCCATCAAAGAGTCCGTGACTGATGCATATAGCCATCAGGGACTCGTATGGCGGTTCATCCCACCAGGGGCTCCACATATGGGGGGTTTGTGGGAAGCAGGGGTGAAAAGCTTCAAAACCCTGTTCCTTAAATCGACGTCAGTCCGCAAATATACATTTGAGGAGCTGGCGACGCTTCTCGCTAAGATTGAGGCTTGCCTCAACTCTAGACCCCTCCCCCGAAGATCCCTCAGATCTGCTGGCCCTCATACCAGGCAATTTCCTTATTGGAGGGCCGTTGCTTTCCACCGCGGAACCCGAGATAAAGGGCGAAGCCAAGTCCATAATAAATCGATGGCAACACCTCAAGGCACAACATCAGCAGTTTAGTGCACGGTGGAAAGAGGAGTCTCTTAAAGAACTCCATAAACGAAACAAATGGCAATTTCCGACCAGGAACTACCAAGCCGACGATATGGTAGGTGTCAAGGAGGACAATCTACCACCGAACGAATGGCTGCTCGGCAGAATCGTTTCTGCCTTTCCAGGAGCCGACGACCGTATTCGAGTCGTTGAGATCCGTACGTCTCGCGGCACAATAATACGCCCTGTCCACAATGTTATTCTGCTACCGGTGGAGGACAAAGAGTCCTCCATTCCTAGGGATTAGGGCACTTCCCCCATTCCGGGGCCCAAATAGTAGTCGGCTCATACTAAGCTTTTTCATTTCTTTTATTGGCAGACTTACTCACTTCCTCCAATAATGGCTCCTCGTCCTCGTGCCACCCAGTCGTTGGAGAGCAGACGTACTCGAGGTATTAAATCCTACCGCTGCCGAGTCTGCTCTGGAATCCATCCTCTTCGAAAGTGCAAGAGGTTCCACAAACTGAGCGCTGAAAAGCGCCTTCGGGCAGTACTTATCCCGCTGCACCACGTCCAGTCTGGATTTCCCGCACTCCGCCACCAGCCCCAGGCGCCAACACTCGCCCGCGTCCGAAGGCCTCCATCGCTTCTCCGGCGGTGGCAACGGGGCAGCAGAAGGCTGTCCCCATCCTGCCTACAGCCATCGTCGTGCTCGAAGACCTTCGAGACCGGGGCCATGATCGACCCATGCATGCCGGTGAGCAGCATCGACCGGTCGTTGGCGGCAGCGTTCCGGCTGCCCATCATTCGGCTGGGAAACGACGAGGTCTGCTCGGTGACACTCCGGTCCCGAACAAGCACCTTCCGACTCAACGTCGTCCTGAAGATCGGACCCAGCCTAAGGATCCGGACACCCACCCGAGCTCTGAGCGACGCCGCCAGGGCCAAGTTTGACGGTGTTCGTCTCGCGGACGAGCGCTGGGTTGCCCGTCGCGCAGAACACGGTGTTCGGATGGACCGTTTCTGGAGCGTGCACGGAATGAAGAGGCCGATCCTGCTGTCTAGCGGGCCAGGGATATCTTTGCCTACGCAAGGGGGGGGGGGAGAATGTTCACGCCAGAAGGGCGCAAACAGTTGAGCGGCAGTGTAAGCGGCCTTAATTTACAAGTGCGAGAATAAAGTGCAACCCAAGTGAAGGCGATCCCGGGCGTTTCATTTCTGGATTAATTAGCCGTTATTTGTTAATCGTTAATTGTTAACAAACAATTCCGCCCACTCCACTTCAAATATTTTACAAAAAGGACATATGAAAATCTGTCTAGAAAAATCTAAACTCTTTAACTTAGAGACAGCATTTCTTGGTTATATTGTTTCTCACAATGTAATTAAAACAGATCCTGAGAAAATTTCCACAATTATGAAGTATCCGATTCCACAAAACATTAGAGAGCTTCGAAGTTTTCTAGGCCTCACCGGCTATTACCGTAAATTTGTCCGAAATTATGCAAAAATTGCCAAACCTCTAACCAAATACTTAGGAGGAGATAATGGAAAAATTTCTAGGAGAATGTCTACAAAAATTACAATACAGTTAGATGACCCAGATGGTTAAAGCTTTTAACGAACTTAAAGATAATTTAATAGCACAAGTGGAATTAGCTCAACCAGATTATAACAAAAAATTCAGTTTAACGACAGACGCATCAGATGTAGCTATCGGAGCAGTTTTATCACAGGATAATAAACCAATTACTTTCATATCCAAAACTTAAAATAAAACCGATCAACTTTATGCCACAAATAAAAAAGAATTGTTGGCAATAGTTTGGGCTCTTAAAAATCTCAGGAATTACTTATATGGTGTAGTTGGTACCGAAATACAAACAGACCACCAATCTTTATCATTCACAATCTCAGATAAAAACCCGAACGTGGAAATGAAAAGATGGTACTCTTTCATAGAAAGTTTCACCCCGAAAATAATATATAAACCTGGAACAACTAATGTCGTAGCCGACGCATTATCTCGAATAAAAATAAATAATATCACTAACAGCGATATAGAACAATCAAGCTCAGATCAAAATACACATCATTCTGCCGAAAGTAGTTAAATCAATTTCAACAACAACTGTTATTAACAAATGGGAGGTATATAATACATGAGTCATTAAATGTTTTTGATAAGACATCACATATAATTGAATATGACACGCCAGAAAATTTAATAGAAATACTAAGGAGTATCTAAAACCGAACATAACGGTAGGAATTAATTTAAAAGATCTTTATCATATGCAATTACCATTAACAAATAACTTTACCAACAAATTTCTTTATACTAAAATATTTGTACAAGACGTGGAAAATAATGAAAAAGCTATTATAATAGAAAAGACACATAGTCGAGCTCATAGAGGTTTAGATGAAAATTACAAACAAATCAATAGATTATATTAATGGCCAAATTTATTTATCAAATTAAAATAATACATAAAAAATTGTACAATTTGTAACGAAAATAAGTACAACAGGCATCCTATTAAAATTCCTATTGGGGAAGCTCCTATTCCAACTAAAGAAGGAGAGAATTTACACATCGACATCTATTACGCGCAAAGTCTTATTTTCTTAACTTGTATTGACGCGTATTCAAAATTCCTGGTTGTAAAAGAAATACAAAACAAACTAAACATCGAGAATAAAGTAATGGAATTACTCTAACAATTTCTCCACGCCAAAGTAATTATGACTGATAATGAACCGAGCTTTAACTCTGTCCAATTTAAGTCCTTTTCACAAAGATGTGGTTTAACTCTACAATTCGCAGACCCCAGACACAGAACCTCGGACAAGTAGAAAGGGCACATTCAACATTAACAGAAATACTTCGTTGTATAAAGGAAGAATTAAATCTTACTGACTATTCAGAAATAATTATTAGAGCCGCAAAAGAATTCAATCAGAGCATTCATTCTACAACAAACCAAAAACCTTTTGATATTCTTTATAATAAAATTAATCACGAAAACATTTCAAGAATTCTAAAGAACACACAAGAAAAAATGTTAGTAACACATAATGAAGGTCGCAATGAAAAAGAATACAAAAAACAGGTTGTTAAGGAAAACCTACCTAACAAAGTTATAATCAATAATAGAAACAGAACCTTATCACAAAGACAACATTAAGTTTTAGCAAATACCATATATTTTTTTTTAATTACAGAAAATTCATTTCTTCTTACTTCTAATACCATTCATAATGATAACCACTTCAAAATTTTGAAATTGATTTTGAAATTTTGAATTGATTACTCCAATTACGAATTCTTCCTGTTCAAGGACAAAAAGGATGTCCTTACCTATGAATCATATGCCGACTTATTCCACGTAACTAACTTAAGTTTTTATAAAGAAATAATCAATCTAGAATCAGGATATGTTAGAAAGGATACAAATATTCGGACAAAATGGGAAATTACTTACGAAATACAGATACTGGAATTAATTCTGTCACAACTGATACCAACTAGATCAAAAAGGGGAATGGTTAGCTGGAATTCCGGACCATGACGATTTCATTAAAATAAAGAATAAAATAAATGATTTAATAGAAAACAATAACCAACAATTTATTATTAATTCAAAATTGTTTAAAGAGATAAAATCACTTTCCGATCACTTTAAAAATATTTTTATTGATCAAGAATTGCCGTTACGAAAACATCATTTACGTTTATAAACGTTTATTAAATAATGAAGAAATTAAATAATAAGTAATCAGGTCGCAAAATGCGAAAATACCTTTTATGAAATATCTTATTTTAAGAACGAACTTTTTAACAACTATTGTATTATAAGTAAAGATAAGACTTGTTTTACCCGTTTACTAAATGGAAAAAAATCAATTTGCACTAAAATTCTAGAAAAAATGAGAACATAGATATCATTCAAGAAGGTGCCATTCTAATAAATGGAAAAAATGTTGTGAACGATTCTCATTTAAACGGGTCATATTTAATAACATTTAACAGCACAAATACAATAAATAATATTTCATACACCAACCCAGAAAACAAAATACTTGAGTACATTACATCAGAAATTATATATTTGTAACCAAACAAAAACGGCCAGAACTAGAAAAACCAAATAATGAAGTAGAATTTTTAACAGAAGTAAATGAGCGTTTGAACGAAATTAATAATGAAGCGGGACGCGTCATTTTAGAAGGGGGAGAGTTATCCAACCCATAAACATAGCACCCTTCCACAGTTTATAAGCAAATTTCAATTCTCAATCTCGTCGGCATTTCCTTTGTCCTTGTTTTTGTCATTAAACAACCCAAACTTTATTTATTTTTGACATTGCCTTTGCCAGCGCTTAACTAAACGCTAAAATAAACAACCCACATCTTCCGCTTGGAGACCAAACCACGGCCAACTTATTGCGCTTCGATCAAAAACTGCATCGATCAGCATAATTGAATTTCACAGTGCAGTGGAATAATTTCAGCATAAAGATCGAAAGTTCAGAAAGTTTCAAAGAAAAGCTTCTGGCCGAGGTTGGTTGGATTAGGACTCAGAATTTGAAGATCAAACTGATTCGGGAGGATTAAAAGAACGGTTTACAAATGTATCTATAGATAAGAATAAGTGTCTTGTAATAAATTGATATGTTGAAAAGTTTAACACCAATAAAATTATTAAAAAATAAAAAATAATTTTTTAAATAATTTATACCGCAAAAAGTTAATTTGCATATGCTTATGCCATTAATGTATTAATGTATGTGGCTGTAGCTGGGCAGTGTAAGAATGCTGACCATTTCGAAATCGAGAAATGAAATTAAATGATCGTTTATATGCCCTTAACTGCTATTACTCATAGCCGTACTGGAGTACAGTGGTCAATGGATATAAGCAACCGCATTAACTATAATTTCTTGAAGTTAATTGTAAGACCATACTCTGAGCACCTCTTAAGAACTCTATTAGAAACATTAGAATAAAACGATGCATAACGGCCATATGTATTATTATGTAATTATAGGGTACCCAGGGAACACCACGGGGGGCCATTACAATTGTAATGGGGTCCTATATTTATATGATACCTTCGACTTTAATTTTCACTACTAATCGCAATTACTATTTCCGCCTATATTTCCGTATCTTACTTTTGCAACAAAACGATTATATAGCGAAAATTTAAAAAACGAGAATCTCATCGTGTAGTCAACTTTAAGCGCACGGGTTTCACTCTTCTTCCCACCCAAAATTGCTTTTTAAAAATATCTAATTGGAATATAACAAAATAATTCAACTGAATCTAATTTGAATTTTAAATAATGAAAATGGATCATTTACATAAATTATTTTTAAGTCAGATGTAAGTCATTTATATAATATACTATAGTTTAATTAATGCAAATACAAAGAATATTAATATAAGAACTATAATTTAAATCATACAATTTCCAAAAGAAGTCATTACATTGAGAAATAGATATTTCATAAAAAATATACGTAGTAGAAAATACATATTTGGAAATTAAAATATGGTAACTGTTTATTGCAAAAGTCATATCTTGACAACAATCATTGCCTCATTAATTTTTCACCGTCGACTGAGTAGTTTGAGGTGTGAAATGAGAATGATAATGAATTCTTTATTACAAATATGTATAATGTATGTATCTCCCAAATATCTTCGTCAGAGTTCGTATTGGCGATCTTCGTTGAACTTTCGCTCGGCTCTCAGTTGCAGTACTGGGTAGACCGAGAGAGGGGTATGTTAACTCCCCCCCCCCCCAGTCCGAAGAGAAGGCCGTAATGGGAAATGGCCGGATCGGAGCAAGGTGATTAGGCGGCGTGTTGTTGGTATATGCCACGAACTCCGACGATATTTTGAATTTAACAGTTTTTTTTTTGAAATGGGTATCTTAATGTTAAACATGAGTGTTGTGTATATAAACGTTACATCTAATGCTAAAGTTACATTTTGTTTACTTAATTTCTTTCTTATATTATTATTTGTTTCTTATGAAACAACAGTTTAGGGATAATGTTTAGTTTACTGGCTAATGGCTATCGACTACTTTATTTACGTAATTAAAGTGTCTAAATTGAAGCTATTCCTACTTTATAATGAATAAGTGTTATTTCTTGTTAATGTGGGTTTTTATGTTACTTAGTTTGATAATAATATATTTATTAAATAGTGCTTGTGTTTCTTATGTTCCTGCCACTGTTTTCTTAACTGTTTTTCTAATTTTTTGTTTGTGTAACTTTTGACCTTTAGTTGTTAGGAAAGTGACGCATTTGTCCCTATCTACTTCGGTGTTATCTTGTTTCTGCCGTTTTCTTTTCTAAATATTGTATCATTAGGCTCGACTTGTACTGGTGTCTCTCTGGCCTTTTTTTAATTCGCTTGGCTTCTTTCTGCGGTCGCGCTTAAATGTTCCTGTACTTTTGGGTATATGTCTTTTCTAAATTCGTTTAACTTCTTAATGTAATCGTGGTGATTGTCGAATGTTATTGTTTTGTTGAATATGTGAGTTCTTCCATGGAAGAGCTCGAAAGGGGTATAGGAAGTGCTGGAGTGTATTGCATTGTTATATGTTGCTGCTGCTTCTGCGAGTATTTGGACGTGCTCGCGTTCTAGGCGTGCTTCCCTTCTTTTGTTCAAGATTATCCTGTATAGTTCGGTTAAGGTGGAGTGCAGTCTCTCGACAGAAACATTGCCCGTTAATTGTTGAAATGAAGTTGTATGATCTGTTATTTGGAATTGAGTTAAGAGGTCGTTGAATAGACTGCCCGAAAATTCCGCGCCCTGGTCGAAAATTATTTTCTTTGGTGCGCCATAGTGACTTATGAATTGTAATAAGGCATCGGCGACCTTTATTGAATTTCTATTGCTTAGGGGGTAGGCTTGCGCTAGCTTGGTGCATCAATGCATCAATGGTCTATGGGGATGTCTATCGTATTTAAGGGTTAGGCAGGTATCACAATTTTTTATAATTTTTGTGATAGTGTCTTTTAAATGCGGGAAGTAAATGTCCTCTTTCAAATGGTTATACGTTTCGTCTATCCCCCTATGATTGGTATTTAAGTGGTAAAAAAAAAAAAAAAAATAGTTCTTATAGGACTCTCCTATTATTTCGAAAATATCGTCCGGTGCAAATATAGCGAC
>NW_007931092.1:33437-36008 GCF_000001215.4 Drosophila melanogaster | reverse complement strand
TAAATATTGAACCGATGTTTTCAAGAAGGATCACTTCGTAATATTGAAGTCAGAACATCTAGAACAATTTGTAATCTTTCTAGCGCCTCACACTGTGTTGATGGAGTTATCATGATGTCGTCCATATAGACGATAAGATAAGAATTTGCAAGGCAACGATCCCTTGTTTTATCATTTCTTTGATTTGTTTGTTGACTTTTTGGTCAACACTTTGGGTACTTATAGGATTTACTGTTTACGGGATCCTAATGCTGAGTCTGGATGACAATCAAAATTTCGTTCGTGTCTGAACTGAGCCAAGGTGATGTTTTTATCTTTAGAATTTTCTCAAAATTTACGCGTTTCAAATAATCGTGTTTTAGAAGGTGTGCCATCGTAGTAATTCATTTCTTTAATCTGACTCGATAATTGATTTAGGTCGGTTTCCGAAAGTTGTGGAACCGCCATGGTGTGTTTATATAAGTTTCTGGTTTTAAATTACGGAATTAAAAATTTTAATTAATTTTGTTTCCGACCACACTTGATTTTCTTTTAAATGGTTTTGCAGATGTTACTGACCACATGGAATTTTTCTTGAATATTACTTTCACGTAATATTTCTCAAAATATTTTTAGAATCACTGTTTTAATTCACCGATCCTGGATAGCTAGGTTTATAACGTATCCTTCAATGGATCAGAACCGTACTAAAAGGACTCTTTCAGGACTATCAGTGGGTGACTTATGTGGAGTTTGGGTTTATTCCACTCAACCTTGTCTTGAAGATCATATGACAATCTTATTTTTATCTGGTACCTGTTGGGTAGGGTAGTGAAGGGTGTGTTTGGGTGTACATGTTGTATGTGTATTAGTGTGTAGGCATGTGCTTAAGTCTTTTGGATATGTCACTCCCCCAATCGTATTATCGTATTATTTTTTCCTGGTTGAATATTTTCATCGTAGGTTGAATATCAGTATCGCAATTTGTTGGTTCTGTTCTTTTTCCACCTTGAGCCTATTAATTATGTCTATTCCGCTGTTGATTACGTCGATAATTATGTTAAGATCATGGGTTTTCACGGAGTCTTCTGACATGTCATACATTTTTTCCTGTAGCTCATTCCTGTAGTATTCATATAATGTACCAAATAAGTATTTATATGCCTTCCTTACTACGTTCAAAAGACCTCTTTTGCTTCGCTGTATAATTCTTAATCCATTTATCTCCCGATTAAGTATATCGACTAAATATTGAATCTGTGGTACATTGGGATAGTCGTTAGCTTCAGTTACTAGATTTTCGAACATAAGCATTGTCTTTGTTATGTTCATACTCAAAATTTTCCTACCGCGGTTTTTTTCCTCAAATGTGTTCAATCCTTCCTGTCTTTTTAAATCTTGTACACCTATGTTCAATATTTTGTTCACTACCGATGATTCTCAGCTTTTCATTTACGGTCTTCTGAAATCTTTCTATATCAGATACATAATTTTTGCTGGTTGTAACAGAAATTTTTACGCCTTCGGATCTTAACCAGCTATGTACATAAAAGCTGAATCTATGTCTGCTTTAATTTCCTGTGGCTTTCCTATATCACTGAATATTTTAGTATGGCTCTTTTCACTTCTAGCCCATCTCTACTTTTTACTACAACTAATGAGGCAAATTTTAAACAAAAATATCAATACAAGATAGGAAGATCTGGTTTCCCGTGAGATAAAAAGCCCTTGTTTTAAATATTTCTGGAGTTGTTTCATTTGTCAATTTTGTGTCTCGATGTTCTGATTTTGCCAGATTACAGATTTCACATTCATTGATAATATTTTGAATTAGCTTTTGACTAGGAATGAACTTGCGATAGAACCCACATAATCCCAAAACTGATTTAAGCTTTTTAGGTGTCTTAGGTAACGGAAAATTTGTGATTGCATTCGTTTTTTTTTGTGTTTGGTTTAATGACATTTGTTGTGACAAAATGTCCTAGGAATTCAGTTTCTTTTTCATGAATTCACATTTGTCTAGCTGCAACTTTAAGTCTCTCAGTTTCTCAAAGACTTTCTTCAGAGATAAAATATGTTCCTCCAATGAAGTGGAGTAAACAACATTATCGTCCAAATAGACTAAGCAATCTTTGTAGATCTAATCTTTCAAAAGATTATTCATACGTCTCTGAAAAGTAGCTGCAGCAATTTTTAGGCCAAAAGACGTACGTGTATATTCATAACGCCCACGCTTAGTAGAAAAAGCAGTTTTTGCAATAGAATTTTCATCCATCTGAATTTGGTGAAAACCTAGCTAGGTTTTCGTTGTAAAATATTGGCATCTACCCAATTTATCCAATATCTCATCCATTCGAGGAATGGAAAATATCTGATTCAATATTTGATTTAGGTGGCTTTCCGAAAGTTGTGGAACCGCCATGGTGCATTTATATAAGTTTCTGGATATACGGAGTTTATACTAAATTAAACCAAATTTTAAATTACGGAATTAAAAATTTTAATTAATTTTATTTCCAACCACATGGGATTTTCTTTTAAATTGTTTTGCCTATGTTGCTGACCACACGGGATTTTTCTTGAATACTACTT
>NW_007931092.1:28229-33337 GCF_000001215.4 Drosophila melanogaster | reverse complement strand
GTGTAGGCATGTGCTTAAGTCTTTTGGATATGTCATTCCCCCAATCGTATTATCGTATTATTGTTTCCTGGTTGAATATTTTCATTGTAGGTTGAATATCAGTATCGCAATTTGTTGGTTCTGTTCTTTTTCCACCTAGAGCCTATTAATTATGTCTATTCCGCTATTGATTACGTCGATAATTATGTTAAGATCATGGGTTTTCACGGAGTCTTCTGACATTTCATACATTTTTCCTGTAGCTCATTCCTGTAGTCTTCATATAATGTACCAAATAAGTATTTATATGCCTTCCTTACTACGTTCAAAAGACCTCTTTTGCTTCGCTGAATAATTTTTAATCCATTTATCTCCCGATTAAGTATATCGACTAAATATTGAATCTGCGGTACATTGGGATAGTCGTTAGTTTCAGTTACTAGATTTTCGAACATAAGCATTGTCTTTGTTATGTTCATACTCAAAATTTTCCTGCCGCGATTTTTTTGTACATAAAAGCTGAATCTATGTCTGCTTTTATTTCCTGTGTCTTTCCTATATCATTGAATATTTTAGTATGGCTCTTTTCACTTATAGCCCATCTCTACTTTTTACTACAACTAATGAGGCAAATTTTAAACAAAAATATCAATACAAGATAGGAAGATCTGGTTTCCCGTGAGATAAAAAGCCCTTTTTTTAAATATTTCTGGAGTTGTTTCATTTGTCAATTTTGTGTCTCGATGTTCTGATTTTGCCAGATTACAGATTTCACATTTATTGATAATATTTTGAATTAGCTATTGACTAGGAATGAACTTGCGATAGAACCCACATAATCCCAAACGTGATTTAAGCTTTTTAGGTGTCTTAGGTAAAAGACCTCTTTTGCTTCGCTGAATAATTCTTAATCCATTTATCTCCCGATTAAGTATATCGACTAAATATTGAATCTGTGGTACATTGGGATAGTCGTTAGCTTCAGTTACTAGATTTTCGAACATAAGCATTGTCTTTGTTATGTTCATACTCAAAATTTTCCTGCCGCGATTTTTTTTGTACATAAAAGCTGAATCTATGTCTGCTTTAATTTCCTGTGGCTTTCCTATATCATTGAATATTTTAGTATGGATCTTTTCACTTCTAGCCCATCTCTACTTTTTACTACAACTAATGAGGCAAATTTTAAACAAAAATATCAATACAAGATAGGAAGATCTGGTTTCCCGTGAGATAAAAAGCCCTTGTTTTAAATATTTCTGGAGTTGTTTCATTTGTCAATTTTGTGTCTCGATGTTCTGATTTTGCCAGATTACAGATTTCACATTTATTGATAATATTTTGAATTAGCTATTGACTAGGAATGAACTTGCGATAGAACCCACATAATCCCAAAAGTGATTTAAGCTTTTTAGGTGTCTTAGGTAACGGAAAATTGGTGATTGCATTAGTTTTTTTTTGGGTTTGGCTAAATGACATTTGTTGTGGCAATATGTCCTAGAAGTTCAGTTTCTTTTTCATGAACTCACATTTGTCTAGCTGCAACTTCAAGTCTCTCAGTTTCTGAAGGATTTTCTTTAGAGATAAAATATGTTCCTCCAATGAAGTGGAGTAAACAACAATATCGCCCAAATAGACTAAGCAATCTTTGTAGATCTAATCTTTCAAAAGATTATTCATACGTCTCTGAAAAGAGACGTATGAATACGTCCACAGTTTATAAACAAATTTCAATTCTCAATCTCGTCGGCATTTCCTTTGTCTTTGTTTTTGTCATTAAGCAACCCAAACTTAATTAATTTTTGTCATTGCCTTTGCCAGCGCTTAGCTACCCGCTAAAATAAACACCTCAAACTTAACGTAAACACAGCATCCGCTTGGAGACCAAACCACGGCCAACTTATTGCGCTTCGATCAAACACTCCATCGATCATCATAATTGAATTTCACAATGCAGTGGAATAATAATTTCAGCATAAAGCTTTTATCAAAAGTTCAGAAACTTTAAAAGAAAAGCTTCTTGCCGAGGTTGATTGGATTAGGACTCAGAATTTGAAGATCAGTCTGATTCGGGAGGATTTAAAGAACGGTTTACAAATGTATCGATAGATAAGAATAAGTGTCTTGTAATAAAGTGACAAGTTGAAAAGTTTAATAGCAATAAAAATATAAAAAAAATAAAAAATCATTTTTTTAAATAATTTATACCGCATATTTGGCGACTAACGTGGGGCGGTGTTCTTAAAAGTTCTAAATAAATATAAACGAAAATAAGTTAAATACAAAACGGAACTCGCGCCGCCAACAACCCATATTTTTAGTGGAAAAATTAAAACATCCATAACAATCCAACGACACTTAACTACTGTGACAGTGATCGTGAATAAACTAATTGGAAATCAATAAATGCAATAATCCAATTAAGAATTTAATATAAAAGGTGGACTGAATACTTAACACTAATTACGAGAACACAATAATAAAAAATCAGAACTCAACTACAAACCCAATTAAAACCAAACAAATTTAAAAAAAAAGGTAAAAAAAATAAACACCAAGAAGGAAGGAAGAGCTGAGGGCAACCCCCCGCCATAGCTAGATATAAAATTAAAGGAAGGCCCCAATAAATAATAATCAAGACGACCCAATTGAAGGAAGACTCCAAAATAATTAAGACAAACCTATTGAAGGAAGAAGATAAGGACAAATACACTGAAGAAAGAACTCCCACGGAAAGTATCGTGAGCAGATAAAAAATAACACTAAGTCTTTAAATAAAATCTAAAAAATTAGGATCAAGATATAGAGAGTACCATAAGCTTTAAAATTAAACATTACAATTTAAATTTCAAAACAATCTGGAAGGTTTGATAAATAGTTTTGAAAATTTAAATTTAACAATGGCAACCGCAGGTTTAGTACCAACCCTTTCTGCGGGCGGGATATCCAGCGCCAGTAATCTGACAATGGAATTAATAAATAGATTAATAAATGTACAGTTAGTGAAGTGAACAGAAAAATTGAAGGGATAGAAGGGCAGTTAACCGCTAACAGAAATAAAGTGGAAGACTATAAGATCCAAACAATTGACCGAACCAGAAAATGCGAAACTACATTAGAGGTAATTAAATCCTTACCTAAGTTGACAGGTGAAATAACACAATATGTAGGCTGGAGAGAAGCGGCAGAAACCGTAATGAGTCTATATAAAATTGAAAGTGAACAATATTTTATATTATTAAAAAATACTTTGATGAGCAAAAGGTATTTAAAACCGAAACGGTTATTGCTGGAGCAGTTTATATAGTTCGGGATCTGAAAATCATGAGCATGCCAGCGTAGATTTATCCGCTATTAAACAATATATATGTTTGGGATCGAAAAATCTTGAACAAGCCGACGATGTTAATTCCGTCATTTTTAAATCGAATAGTTTAGGATCCACAAATCCTGAGCACGCCGTCGTTGAGTTTTCCGACAAAGAAAAAATTCATAACCTAAATATAACTTCAAATCAAATAAAAGATTTTGATTATAAAGTAATGAATAAAATTGAAAAGGAGCATTCTAAAAAAAATATACAAATTCCTTTTCGTACCGATATTCGAGGAGAAATAAATTCTGACAATGACAGGGCAATTTATAGCAAACAATATCCTTATGCTATGTCGGTCTCAGATTTCGTTAATAATGAAATCGATAGAATGCTAAAAGAACAAATTATAAGACCAAGTAGAAGCCCTTACAATTCACCAGTCTTAGTAGTGTCCAAAAAAGGTCAAAACGAAGATGGGTCCCCAAAACATCGACTAGTTATTGACTATAAAAAATTAAACGAAAGCACAATACCTGACAGATATCCGATGCAAGATCCGTCTGTAATATTATCTAACTTAGGGAAATCAAAATATTTCTCAACAATTGATCTGGAATCAGGATTCCACCAAATTTTAATGAAAAATTCAGATATTGAAACAACCGCTTTCTCTATAAATAACGGAAAATTCGAATTCTTACGTATGCCATTTGGGTTAACAAACGCCCCTAGAATATTTCAAAGAGCAATGGATGACATATTGAGAGAACAAGTCGGAAAAACTTGTCATGTTTATATGGATGATATAATAATATTTTCAAATACAATTGAACAACATTACACTGACTTAATTCAAATAATAAATATTTTACAAAAAGGACATATGAAAATCTCTCTAGAAAAATCTAAATTATTTAAATTAGAGACAGCATTTCTTGGTTATATTGTTTCTCACAATGTAATTAAAACAGATCCTGAGAAAATTTCCTCAATTATGAAGTATCCGATTCCACAAAATATTAGAAAGCTTCGAAGTTTTCTAGGCCTCACCGGCTATTACCGTAAATTTGTCCGAAATTGTGCAAAAATTGCCAAACCTCTAACCAAATACTTAGGAGGAGATAATGGAAAAATTTCTAGGAGAATGTATACAAAAATTACAATACAGTTAGAAGACCCAGCTGTTAAAGCTTTTAACGAACTTAAAGATAATTTAATAGCACAAGTGGAATTAGTTCAACCAGGTTATAACAAAAAATTCACTTTAACGACAGACGCATCAGATGTAGCTATCGGAGCAGTTTTATCACAGGATAATAAACCAATTATGTTGTTTGTTGAAAAGGTGCTCCAAGTGTGGAACACTGACAACCATATTGGGAAGATCCTAATCTTCACCCAAACTCAGCGCATTGAGAGCAAAGGCCGAATGAGTAAACGAGAAATAAAAAGTCTTGAGCCGAGCGTCCGAACACGAAGAAGTTTTATTTGAAACTGAAACTGATACACATAAAAATGCCAGTTTCATGCGGCTGCTTATTTACTAATATATATACATACATACAGTTCATGTGTATGTATGTATGTTCTCATACAGAATTACATATGCACATGTGGAAATTGCCTATATTCAACACACATGTGGGCATTGCCTATATTCAACAGCCTTCCTCAATGCCAACATGTTTACAAAAATTAAAACAAATTTAACATTTTCATAAACCCATTATGCTTTCCCTTTGAAAGATTCTTTGTCATAATGTCTGCTATCATCTCATTCGTAGAAGTGTACTCTAACACAACGTGACCCTCT